>NW_024062777.1:0-146341 GCF_006381635.1 Hibiscus syriacus | reverse complement strand
TTTTCCTTAACACTGTAAGAGCATCAGAGATCACCTGGGGTTTCGATAAAACATGTATGGGAATTGTAAAGCATCGAGAGATAGCCTTTTGTCTAGAAAGTGATTCTTGAATTCGAGAGAATTAAGAGAGATCAACGTGAGCAAATGAATGAATCCGGGATGGTAAAGTTCTAACTTGTCTACCTTAGAGATAAGGAGTGAGTTTCAAACAACTAAAAGGGATAAAGGCTAGATTAGGTTAAGACAACGTCTATAGTTAACGCTGAGAGGTATTAATAGCAACCGTCTAAGAATACCTAGTAATCTTGTCGGGCAGTTAGTGAGTCATAATAATTCATTCTGGGCTTAAAATAATTGTTGCCGAGACAATAGTTTAGCATCAGTGCTCTGTGACACGTCTGAATATGTGAGGTTGTTTGCATTATATTTAATCCAATACTTTTTTGTTTATCTGTCTGCATATTTTTTCTTTGTCTCGACCACACTTGTCTGCAATCATTGAATCATTATTCTTAGCTCATTAATATAATTTTTAGATTTAATACTTAGTAGGATTAATTTGTGGCATTAGTTCTAGTTGTGGTGGAAAGATATTTCTAATACAATCCTTGTGGAGACGATACTCACTCACTACTATATTACTTGCATCAATTGTGTATACTTGCACAGATTAGCTTGCCTTAGCATATACATTCACAAGCGATCAATATGCACGTTAGAAGTTGTCTGCAGAAAGGAGCATTTGGAAAGCTTTATTTTTAAGAAGTGTAGGTAGAATTTTGATGTTATTTGTTTGAGAATGATGGTATTCCGCCATGTTTTTACAGATGTGAGTGCCAACTTTTATACTCCAATTGGATATATGCGAAAGGTTGAAGAATAAAGAAATTGAAAAAAAGGAATTTGAGCAACTAAATTCAATAATGAATTAGTTTCACAACCCCCCAATTTTAGAAACACAAACAAAACCCCATGGCCGATAGTTATAGAAAGAAAGTAGAGTGCGGAAGAGAAAAAACATACCTACAAGAATTAGAAGTGGCGACCAGAAGAGTGCGATGTTGTTTGATGCTACGCTGGTGGTGGTCAGTGGCTATAGTGGTTGTTGGGTTAGGGTCTGGAGAATTAAGGATTAGACGGGGGAAAAGGGGAATATATGTATCATTTTGTGGCATTTACAGGGAAAAAAATACCGCTAATGTACGCGATTTTGCAACGTTTTTGTAACAAACGCCACTATAGTTGAACCTTATTATGGCATTTGTATAAAAACACCGCTAATGTACTACTATGTTGCGACGTTAGTTGAAAAAAATGCCACTATAGGTGAACTCTATTGCGACGTTTGTATAATAAGGCCACTGACGTATTTTTGTTGCGGCGTTTTTTGAAAAACGCCACTATAGATTAACCCTATTATTGTATTTTGTAAAAACACTGCTATAGTACTTATCTGGTGCGGCGTTTGTTTAGAAAATGCCACTAAAGATGAACCTATTGCGGCGTTTGTATAAAAACACTACGAAAATACTACCCTATTGTTGCGTTTGTTAAAAATGCCACTATATATTAACCCTATTGCAGTGTTTATATAAACACCGCTAAAGTTACCAATTTGTGGCATTTGGTTTGTAAACGCCTCTATATGTTAAAAGTTAGTGGCGCTTACCCTCAAAACGCCTCTAAAAACGCCACTATAGAACAATTTTGCTGTAGTGATGCACCTTGGCTTGAATGTTGTCTTGATTTACTATTGGGGAGGAGAATCGGCTTGTAGCAAATTCAAATCCCTAAGAACAAACTTAGCGGTGGTCCGTTAAGGGAAATCAAGATCGGGTTCGATTCTCACTGAGATGCATAATTCGAGCAGAGGCTTTTCCAGCATTAAAGAAGATATTGACGTTAACATCGATAGTTGAAGTTAAATCCAAACAAGAATTAAATTCCAAGGATTGACTCCGGAAATTAGTTCACATGAAAGAAGAGCAAGGTACAAGGGTTGGGCCTTGTAGACTGTAACCGACAAGAATCTCGAAGTAAAATCTATTTAAAGGATCGAGACGAGTTAAGTCAAAGCAAAGCCAGAGGCTATCTCCTATCATTATCTCTTTCAATTATTTATTTTTATTGCTTTTTTATTTTTATTTAGTTTATTCAATTAAATTAGATAAACCACCATTTTATTTTATTTTGCAAATTTTCTGGTTAAAGATCAAATTAGATTTAATTAGAAATTCCTTAGTCTTTGTGAATCGACCCTATTTCTCTATATTATTCTATTCTATTTATTTATTTAAATTGAAAATTAAGTTTATTTTATTTGATAATTACGACACTTGTAGCATCAGTGAGCTGCTGGACATCGTTTCATTTGTCACGTCGCAGCGAATGTAGCAAGCACTTTAACTGAGCTTATTGACAAGGGCTTCTCCTTTGCTGTCATGGATATCTGCGATCACGACCTTGGCACCATTTTCATGGAAAAAGCACACGGTAATTGCTCCAATGCCGCTTGCACCTACTGTTATCATCGCCACTTTCCCAACTAAGCGGAAATTAAACCATAACAAAACGCAACCAATTATATAGTAATAAGCTCAAGAGAAAATGAGAGGAAGTGCTTTTGGGAGTAATTTAATACCTTCTAAGTGGTGATATCAAAGAAGAAAACATTGCTCATCTTTTCCTTGCAAGAAATCTTAAATCAAGAAGAGAGTAGGAAGAATGAGAGGCAATTGCTTCTTGATTCGTTGTGAACTTTATATAGTAAAATTAGTTGAAGAACAGAATGAAATATATAGGTTTCATCGACTGAACCGTGAACACTAAGTTAAGCGGCTTACAGACAACTACAAAGGACAATCAAAACAACAGAGATACAATGAAACCGAAAGTTAAATTGCCGACAATGAAGACTAAGTTCCTTCCATTTGGCACAATGAATCACGTTAAGCTTGTACAAAGTAACAACGGGAAACATAAACCTAGGAATAAGAGAAAAAATAATTACAAGTACTAAACCTCGAATTATAATTTAAGAAATCCGATGAACCCCAAGTTCAATAAGCAACATAAAAATTAAGTATATTCAGACGGTTCCTTTATTATCAATTTCATTCACTTCAATCCAAATCTGAACAACAAGAATCTATAATAAAAGAAACCCACAATCCACACTAAACGATCAATAAAATGGAACTTTAGATATGGTTCATGTCCGCTTTACTTTTGTACATTTAAAATTTAATTTTACTTTATCTCTAAGAATTTAATTTTTCTATGGAACACGTTTTTTCGGATTGAACATTCGGTCCGATTTCATTTAATTCAATGATTGACCAAAAGAAAATTTTATTTTAATAAATAAATAATGAAAAAATTAAATAAATAATAGAATAGATGATGTCACAATCTAATAACAAACACGAAATTCATAAAAAATTAAACTTAAAAAGAATCTTTAAGGAGGAGGGACTAAATTATAAAAGTTATAATAATTCAAGGATTTTGTTGTTGGAATAAATATGGTTAAATCAGCTGATGACAGTTTACTCCTTTTGATTTGGAAGGAGAGATGCAGCTGATAGACAAGCAATAGTCGGTCGACTATTAGGAATGTATTTGCGAACGGTTTTAGGCCTTTCAGTTCTCTTAATGTAGAAGAATCATCTCCTCTCCTCTTAGTTGCAGGAGTTTATTTATTGATCATGAACTGACTCTCTTAGCATGCTTTTGTTAGGTCTAGGATCACGATTGCTATGTATAGGCAAAAAGGGTATATGAATGTAGCTGTCGATTAGCAACTGTCCCCCATCTCCAATGTCGATAGAGTGTCATAAAGTGGCTCGATCCAAGATTTAATACCTCAAAGATTGATGGGATCAAATAAGTTACGAAGGTTGTGGATGGTTCACCCCTTCTGATTTGGGTGAAGAGCCTAAAACGATGATTTGTAGGTATGCTTGATTATTGATTGACAAACCATAGGGTGCTTTTTAAAGTTCATATTACGAGATTATGGCTTTCCGAAACAAGGAGTGCTCTGTTTGTAGGCCTTAAATCCAAGCAAATTATTTGTATACTAAACATAGTTATTTCTACACTTGCGAAAATTGTTAGATGATGAAAGTTGGGTGTAATGGCTTCAAGTCCTGCGCTCATTCGAAGCGGGGGAGTTTTCTGCTGTTGAGATACTGAATAGATTCAAGGGAAATTCCTACCCTGGTTTGTATGTACTCTTGATGAATAGTTATCAAATGTGTATTTCGATAGATTGTAGAGTTATCTCGAAAGCTTCTCTTGATTTGCGCATATCTTTTTGTAAAGGGCCCTTGGTGTTTTTTCCATGTCGTCCACGTAGGATACTGAACACTTTCTGAAGTGCTTTGTTTTCAATAAAATGAAGCTAGGTAAAGCAACCTTCAAATCCGTGTAGGTTCTCTAAGGTTCTTTGACGCCGGTAGGGTTTCTTATTTAACTTCAATGAAGTTTTACTCATGTCTCCTATTTATTTTGTGCGAAGTGTACTCAATGCTTGTAAATATATGGATAAATTGAGGGACGTTGTTCCTCATGCTTGTACTTCTATCGCATGGTATTTAATGCTCTTCGGGGGTGTAGTCGATTCAATCGAAATTTCCCTTGATTTTGCAAGTATATTTTCTAACGGGAAATCCTTGACACTTCTACAGGGATCCTCTACGCGTTTCATAAAGTCATGGATGGGTTTTCTTATCTTTGGCATAGGCATCTATGTCCTTATGGCTAGTGAAAATATTGTGATATATTGTTCGTAAGAGGCCTCACGTTTTCATCCAAGGAAACAAGTTACTCGACGCCCTTAGAGGAATTCAGTTTAATGAGCAAAGTCTTCTTTGTCATGGTAAGGGTAATAGGGAGGTTTTTGTCCCTCCTAATTATGGAAAAGGCATCTCTATGCTTGTAGTGGTAACATGAAATTTTCTGCTAGCCAGACAGGCATCCCATATTCTTAGGAAGTTCAATGAATCATGGCATAACTACTCCGTGGTGCACCATTATGGCTGGTATGGAGGTAACTTCACACTTTTCGGGGGGAGGCATCTATTCACCCTATAATTGGCATTGAGTTTGTTTTTATTATCAGGGCAGAGGCATGTTGATTTTTTTTTTATCAGTGTTAGATAGCAGACGTTTTAATACTTCTGGCTGGTAGAGAAGACAATTTGATACCCTTTAAGGTGTCTTCGTTTGATGGACAAAGGCTTCTTCATCGTGATAGAAGCATATGGGGAGAGTTCCCCATCTCTTCTTGCTAGGACAAAGGCTCTTCGATTCTTATAAATAGCAATAGGCATTCTAGTTGCTAAGCGTAGGCGTCCAACACTATTGGTTGAACCCACAAAGTCGTTATAGCAATAGTGTAAGGCAAATATTTCCCAATATGAATTAAATAGAGTCATCTAAATGCTTTCAAGTAGAGGCCTCTCAATGCACTGTGAGGTGGTAATGGAGTGGTTCCATTACTAGGATGGAGGCATCCCACTTATTTGGATGATAGGGATGGGAACTTTTTGGGGAGCAGCGGTATCTCAATTCTTGCGGCCATTTTAGATGAGTGAACTTAGTTTGCGAAATACAAAACATGTATAGTGAACAACTCTACGTTTTAAATATTGTTGGTATGATTGAGATATCTTTCTTGGTAGAAGTGAAGAGTTGAAATACCTCTCGTTAAGACAAAAAAAAAACCTCGACACTTGTTAAGGCATAATAAATCACTTCTATTGATAGAGAAAAGGCTCTTTGTTGAAATCAAACTTGATTTCTTGTGCCGGCACATACTCGGCAATGTGGGAGTAATTGTTCGCTTGTAAATGTATATGTTAAGGCAAGCATATATGTGCAAGTATACACAATCGATTCAAGTAATATAGGGTAAGTGAGTATCGTCTCCACAGGGATTGGATTGGAAATATATTTCACCACAACTAGAACTAGTGCCACACACTAAGTCCTACGAGATTGTCAACTTAAGAACTAATATTAATAAAACAAAGAAGTGATTTAACGATTGCAGTAAAGTTTGGTCGAGGCAAAATAAGTATGCAGAATACTAAAATAAAATAAACAAGACAAGTGTTTAATTTAAATATAATGGAAACAACCTCACATTTTTAGACATATCACAGAGCACTTATGCTAAACTTTTGTTTTGACAACAATTATTCTGAGTCTAAAATAAATTATTATGACTTGCGAAAGCTGCCCGACAGGATTACTAGGTATTCTTAGACGGTTGCTATGGCAATACTTCTCTGCGTTAACTACAACCCTTAGTTTGTCAAACTGTTGTTTTAGTAATACCTCTTAGCGTAAACTATAGGCGTTGTCTATCCTACTCTAGCGTCTATCCCTTTTAGTCGATTGAAACTCATCCTTATCTCGAAGGTAACAAGTTAGAACTTCACCATCCCGGATTCATTCCATTGCTCACGTGGATCTATCTTAATTCTCTCGAATCTAAGAATCACTATCCAGACAAAAGGCTATCTCTAGATGCTCTTATATTTCCAAGACATGTTTTACCAAAACCCCAGACGATCTCTCGATGCTCTTACAGCGTAAGGTAAAATATTTAAACTATGAGCAAAATAGTAATAAGCAAAACATAATTCATCATTAATAAAACAAAAGAATATTGTTCAGGCAAAACAAAGTTTAACATCTAGTAAGACAATCATGATGCTATCAAAAATCATCCAAGATTCAATGTTTAATACAACCCCAAATAGATAAAGCGTTTAGAACAAAAGAAGAACAACTCCCAAAATTGGGGGCTCTGTCGCGATGATTCTGATCAGCACTGTGCTTGCCTTGGTGATTAGCCTCTCTCGAGACTTGATCACGCTTTGCTAAAGTCTGGCTATGGAGGAAACCAAGGAAAGTCGGTGGGTAGACGATGAAGCACAGCAGTTGCTTGTCATGCCCTTGGATAAAGCTCTTATCTCTTCTTCTTACCTCTTTTCTTTGGCGGCTACGACTGACTATTTATAAGGAAAGATCTCCTAGGGCTTTGCATGCTTTTGGAGTTTCCTTAAATAACCGTTATTAAATGCCCAGACTTAAAAGGAAAGGCGGCTGTCAGAATAATTAAGTATTGCTTGCACGTGAAGTAGGTCATCCAACTGGCGTGTGACATAGGCGGTTTCGTCTCACCTGCTTCAGACTTCTTTAGATAAACCTTGCCTCGGCGTGATAAATATGCTCCTCACGTTCTCATCTGTTCCATTGGCCTTTGCAAATTTACGTTGTCACGACTGAAATGTTCTTCCTCTGTAAGTTTCCTGCACAAACACAATTTTAACAACCTTTTCTCCTCAACAGCATTAGTCAGACCAAATAAATCTTGCCTAAGCAAAACTTATCCAACACAAGCTAATATAACCTATATATGCAACTAAATGCTATGCATACTTTGTTTAGACGAGCAATAACTTAAGTGAAAAGACTAGAAATTGAGTCTTTTTACGGAGTTATCACACCCCCAAACTTAAACTATTGCTTGTCCTCAAGCAATGTACAATAGCTAGAAGAAAATCAAAATTGTCATGGCAAAGCAGTGTTAAGAAAATCATATGGTTTAAGATTTCAGCCCTCGGCAAAATGTTTGGCCTCAACATGTTCGACAGTCATATCAGTCAAGTCCCTTCCCTAGTCAGGATTCTTTGCTATAGTGTGTGCGTGATTGTAACCAATAAATTCATAAAGGTAATTAGAAAAACTTAAGTAAGCACTTCTGGTTTGTCAAGACAACAAATTATTTATCAGGCTTAGTTTATAAACCTAGTTATTTATAAACTTTTTATTCTCTTTTTCTCTTTTTTTTCATAGGGGAGTCAGCTCACCACACCTACCGTTCCACACTCTAGGTAAAAGGGAGCATACCTTCCACCCTCAATCTAGTCGGGCAGAGTCATCCTGTGACTACTTTCATTCACTCATATGCCGTGGCTACTCTTAATTTCTTATGAAGTTTTTCTGTTTATGCCTTTGCACAGAGGAGTGTCCCTTCTTATTTTTCAAGTTTTTAAACACTAGAGAGTTTTCACTTTACCCTTAAAATATTTTTGAAGTCTCGGCAAATAGAAAGTTATTTTCCAAAATTTTTTATAGATTACCTGAAGCAAAGACAACATACAATCGTGTTTATAAATTTTAAAGAATCAGGCCTACAGTCTTAACAATAATTCTGGCCTAGGCAATCAAATTATGCATTCATCATCGGGCATTCCTAATTCATTCCTAACAATAATCTTAACCTGCTTATGTCATGATAACCAAAATTTTCAACCAATTATCATCAACTGCCTTTTAACAAAGTATGGCATAATATGGTACAATACCTCCCCCAAACTTGAGGGATGCATTGTCCTCAATGCATGAAAACTAAAACTACATGATGCTATATGCAGATGCAAAAAAAAACTAAAACTAAAATGGAAACTTACTGTGGTGGGGAAACTTGACTGGACGCCCTCGTTCGGCGTCGTTTAGGAGGAGAGGGACTCTCGGATCTCGAGTCTACTTCTGCTATCGTCGAGGGAGATGGATGTAGTATATGGCATGTCGTTCTCTTGTACGCTTCTTCTGGTCGAGGCTCGTGCTGGAGTTGACTGTTCAGTAGTAGGAGTTGATTGTGCTAGAACTGGTTCTGGACTAGGATCTGCTGCTGGGACCGGTATTGTTGGACTAACAGAGGAATGTATAGGACCGTGATCAGGTTGCTTCGGTACTAGAGTAAAAGCTTCATTGGGGAATAATTTGGGTGGACTATCTTGACTGCTCTCAGAGGTGGAAAAGGAGGACGAGCTGAGGAACTCTTCTGTGTCGCCTTAGCCTTCCTCTGGTATGGGTGGGACACGGGTTGCCAGTGGTGGAACATTAGTGGGCACTCCTTGGGGGACTTCTGGAGGGACATACGATGTCGAGGCATGATATATGCTACCTCCCGCATTGTATTTGAGGATGACACTGGGGAAGATCAACAGTCTGGTGTTAGTGTTCGGGAGCAACTCCATGAAGAAGGCGTTGAGTTGCATGTCCCTAGCTTTGACATACTCGAAGTAAATTTCCATGTGATCCTCTGGGCGTCCGATCTTTTCATTGTTTCTCGAGTGTGCGTGACCACAGCGGCCATTCTATCCGTGGCAACCAATTTTGCTCCCTGCTCTAAACCTTCATGCGGGGTGTCATCATCAAAACTCATCAACTCGGGTACCTTCTTCTTGGTGATACCCTCATTGGATTTAATGAAATCCTCGAAGGGCTCCTCAGGAACCTTCTTCTTCCTGCACAATATGGTTATCAGGTTGGGAAACAGTAGGTTACCTCGGTCCCTTTTAGAACATTCATGGATTTGCTCGAAGATGAGTTATCCAACATTGATATTTCTCCTGTATATGATCGAGTGCAAGAACATCAATCTTTTCACGAGGACAGTGGTGTTGTGAGATGTTGGCATCAGCTTGTCCTTGAGAAAATGGTTTCACAACTTCACGTTCGATTTTAGGGCTCGACGATCTACTCTTTTCCTTGTTGGGGCATTCCCTTCAAACTTGGCCCACCCGAAGCATAAATCTTCTAGCACTCCGTTGTACCTTTTTTTATCCGCCTCAGCCACGAATCGCTTGTGCTGCTCCTCCACTTTCCCCAACTTGAAATATCGATTGAGTGATGAAGGGAAAAATCGAAGGAGCTTCCCTCGGACGTACATTGTGTGGTTGGACGGGTCTTCGAGATAGATGTAGAACTCCCTTACCATCACCGGTGCTACAGCTTTGGGATGGCGAGCAAACTTCTCCCAGTTGTGTTTTCGTATCACGTCCTTCACTTCTGGTCAAAACGGTTTCTCATCCTCGGTTGGGAAGACGAATCCATCTTCCAAATATACATGGCATTTCTGAAGGATTTTGAAGTGTGCTTCTGCTGTTTGGAAATATTCAAAACGGGGCTTTCCTTCTTCTTACTATTGTATTTGGTTGGTTTTGTGAAATCAGTGGTGGCAAAGGGGAGGAATTCGTTGAGAGAAAGAAATTTTTTCTTGTTGAGTAGAGAGAGAATGAGGCACGATGAAGAAGATGAAGTTGGGCTGTTTTTTCTTTAGAAAGTAATAAGTGGTTTCGGGGTATTGTTTTCTTTACACGAAGGGGAAATATTTTTGCATTAATGATAAATATATGATTGGACATAAAGTGGGGAAAAAGATCTCTTTCCCTCTTTATTCTTCCGCCAAAACCATGCACCCTAATGTTTCTTTTTTTTCATGCATGCTCTAACTCCCCATGCCACGTGTTATTTGCTTACCTACAATAAATAAAGAAAATAAAATAAAACAAATAATAAAGCAGAAAATAACTTAATTTATTTATGTGTAGAATTCAAATTTTCGTTGCCTAGGCAACGAATTTTGTTCAAGTAAATATAGCAAACTCTTGGGCATCATGTGCCAACGATGCCAGTTTATCGCACATGACTGGGGCTTCTTTGTACTCCTTGAGTCTCTGCCCGTTCACATTGAAGATGGAACCATCCTTTTCGTTCTGGATTTCAATTGCTCCATTGTCATGGACTTGGTGTACGATGAATGGTCCTGACCATGGTGATTTTAACTTGCCTGGGAATAACTTAAGATGTGAATTGTAGAGCAGTACTTGTTGTCCAGAATAAAATTGCTTCGGCAATATTTTTCTGTCATGCCATCGTTTTGTTATCCCTTGTATATGCGGGCATTCTCGTATGGTGTGCTCTGAATTCATCCATCTCGTTCAGTTCCAAGAGTCTTCTTTCTCCAGTAAGCTAAGCATCCATATTTAGCTTTTTGATGGCCCAGTAGGCTCTATGTTCTAATTCAATAGGCAGATGACATTCTTTTCCATAGACCAGTTTGAATGGTGACATTCCCAACAGTGTCTTGAATGTTTTGCGGTAAGCCCATAGTGATTCATCTAGCTTTAGCGACCAATTTTCGACTTGGGTTGACCAATTTTTCAAGGATCTGTTTAATTTCTCGGTTAGACACTTCGACTTGTCCATTCGTTTGAGGGTTATACGCCATAGCAATCCTATTTCGTACTCCATATCGCTTTAGTGCCTTATCAATCAATTTATTTTCAAATGTGTGTCTTCATCGCTGATGATAGCTCAAGGTGTTCCAAATCAGGTGAATATATTTTTGTGCAAAAATTTTAACACTGTCTTGGAATCATTTTTAGGTGTTGCAATGGCCTCAACCCACTTTGATACATAATCCACTGCCAAGAGAATGTACAAATCTCCAAAAGATGTGGGAAAAGGTCCTATGAAGTCTATTCCCCATACGTCGAAGAGTTCAATTTCCATAATATTTTGCCATGGCATCTCATGCCTTTTTGATATGTTTCCTGTTTGTTGGCATCTATCACATGACTTATAGAATTCATGCGCATCCTTGAACAATGTTAGCCAATAAAATCCAGACTGAAGCACTTTCGCTGATGTTCTCATTCCACTGAAATGCCCTACTATGGTGACGAGTGGCACTGGTGTAGAATCTTTTTATGCTCTTCTTCTAGAATGCATATTCGGATTATGGTCTCCATGTTGCTTGAATAGAAATGGTTCATCCAGTAGTAATGTCGCACATTATGTCGAAATTTATTTCTGCCCTGGCTAGATAAATCAGGATGACCAACCATTAAGAAGAAAGTTAACTATGTCAGCATACCAAGGCACAACCGTGACAAATAATATTTCTCATCAGGGAAACCCTCTTTAATTTCTGTTATGTCAGGTTAATCAGGTTTGTTATCTAGCCTAGACAAATGATCTGCCACTTGATTCTCTATACCTTTTTTTTATCTTTAATCTCTAAATCAAACTCTTGTAGTAATAATATCCATCGAATTAGTCTAGGCTTTGCATCGTTTTTATTAATTGGATATTTAATTGAAGGATGATCTATATCCACAATTACCGTAGTGCCTATTAAGTATGGCATAAACTTATCGAATGAAAATACTACTGCTAAGAGTTCTTTTTCAGTGGTGGTATAGTTTACTTGTGCATCATTAAGAGTACTCGCATAGTATATAACATGAAAGATTTTACTTTTTCGTTGCCCTAACACTGCTCCGACCGCGTAATCACTTGCATTGCACATAAGCTCGAAAGGTTCGCTCCAATCTGGTGGGATAACGATTTGTGCTGCCGTAAGCTTTTCTTCAAATCTTTAAAGGCATTCAAACAATCATTAGTGAATTCAAATAGATGATTTTGTTGAAGAAAAAGACATAAGGGTTTAGAAATTGAGAAAAATCTTTTATGAACCGCCTGTAGAAGCTTGCATGTCCAAGGAAACTGCGTACACCTCACACATTGGTGGGTGGGGGTAGGTTAGCAATCACGTCCACCTTGTCTTTTTCGACTTCAATGACTGGGCATGAAATTTTGTGACCCAACATTATTCATTCGATCACCATAAAATGGCATTTCTCCCAATTCAGCACTAGGTTGGCTTCTTCACATCGTTTCATTACCTTGGATAGATTGTCGAGACATCAGTCAAAATCATCACCCGAGACGGAGATATCATCCATAATTATTTCCATACATTCTTCCACCATGTCTAAAAATATTGCAATCATGCATCTTTGGAATGTAGCTGGAGCGTTACACAGTCCAAACGACATTCGTCTAAATGCATAGGTACCATACGGGCATGTGAAAGTGGTTTTCTCTTAATCCTTCGGTATGGCTATTTGGTTAAACCCTGAGTATCCATCGAGGAAGCAATAAAATGCTTTTTCCGCTAACCTATTAAGCATTTAGTCGATGAAGGGAAGGGAAATGATCTTTTTTTGTGCCTTTGTTGAGCTTCTTGTAATCCATGCATATGCGCCAGCTCGTGACTGTTCTTGTGGTGAGGAGTTCGTCATGTTCGCCTTTAATCACGGTCACACCAGTCTTTTTTGGCACACACTGCACCAGACAGACCCATGAACTATCGGATATAGAATATATTACTCCTGCGTCCAACCAGTTTATAATTTTCTTCATGACTACCTTTTTTATGATTGGATTGAGCCTTCTTTAGGGTTCTACCAAAGTGTTATGGCTATCTTTGAGGTTGATTTTATGCATGCATATGGTCGGACTGATTCCCTTCAAGTCTGCCATTGTCCATCCGAGAGGTTTTATGTGCTGTGACAAAACATTCAACAAACGTTTCTCCTGTTCAGAGTTTAGGATGGCAGAAATTATCACTGGTAGAGTTTCATTAACTCCTAAATAATACTTCAAGTGTGATTGAAAGTTTTAAGTTCCAGTTTTTGGTGCATGTTTCAAGGATGACTCTTGAGACTTAACTTCATCATAATATAAGGGTTCGAATTTCATACCTGATTTATTATGAAGAAGTCTCGATTGATCATTTGTCTTTCCTTCGTATCCTGTATTGGTATCATTTTCAGGGAGCTCATTGTTCAGAATTTCGTTGTCAAGGCCATGATTCTGTGAATCATCTTCTGAGCATAATTCGCTTGGGCCAAAAGTGTCTTATTCGTACATCTCGGTTATAGGGTCATGCTACAAAGCATTGTATTCATCGAGCTCCTACACTTCTCTAATGCATTGGCACTCTTTTGAATCGTCCACATATTTCATGGAGTTGAATACATTGATGGTGACGATTTGCTCTCCTACTCGTATTATGAACTCTCCCTTTTTCACAATTTATTAGGATTCTTCTAGTGGCTAAAAAGGGTCGTCCCAGAATGATCGGGGAGTTTTCATCGGCTTCTCAACCCAGGATGAGGAAAACAACTGGAAATACGAATTTATTCACCTTTACTATGACATCCTCTATTTTGCCCTGGCCACACAAATGACCGATCAGCTAGCTGTAAGATGACTGAGGTTGGGCAGGCGTGATACCCGTCTAGTTTCATAAATATGGACTTTGGTATCAAGTTCACACTTGATCCCAAATCAACAAGAGCTTGTCCTATAAAGTCATTACCAATTGAGCATGGTATTATAAAGCTATCAGGGTCTTTTTGCTTTGGTGGGAGTTTGCACACTGCTGAATAGATTTCTGTTGTCATGGCAACACGTTCTACCTTTCGTTTCTTCTAACAATGTCCTTAAGAAACTTGGCATATGAAGGCATTTGCTCGATGACTTCTAGCAAGGGTACATTGATACACAACTGATCCAGAACATCAATGAATTTCTTGAACTGGATGTCATCATCATGCTTCTTCAACCGTTGAGGGAATGTGGTGGAGGTCTCACTTGGTCTTCTGTTGTTGTTGAAAAATCTCTGGCCTTTGCCATGAATTTCTCATTGTTTGAGTGATGACTTTCTGAACCTTCAGTTTTTTCCTTCTCTTCAGGCGCTTCCTCTTGTTCAACATTTTCAGCTCGATCCTCTGGTTGTGTTATGCCATGGCAAAAACTGTTTGAGTTTTCTCCCCTAAACTTATCATCTTAGTTGACATGTTTTCCACTCCTTAGTGTAAGGGCATTGCATTATTTCTTCCCATGATGTTTAGTGATCTCCATATCACTAGGGAGGTTTCCTTGTGGGCGAGAATGTAATGTCGTAACAATTTGTCCCGCTTTATTCTCCAATGCTCTTAGGGATGAAATATGGCTTTGCAAAAGTTTTGCTTGGCTTTGTAAAAAAATTTCTTGATTTTTAATTGTTGCAGAATGTTCGTGCATCAAGATCTTTGTGGAGGCCATGAAATCTTTCGTCGAAGCCATAAATTACTGCAATGATAACTCAAGGAATTAGTATTTGAATTAGTATTGGAGAAAGACCTATACATTTATTGTTTTGCCAGGGCTACTGATGATGCTGATTCTGAAAAATGTTGATGGTCAGAATTATTTTGATGTGGCCTGTAATTTGCTGCTTGAATATTGTTGTTTCCTTGACTACTCCATGAAAAATTTGGGTGTTGTCTCCAACCAGGATTGTATGTGTTTGAATAGGGGTTATTGTTGCTCCGATTATAGATGCCCACGAAATTGGCTGACTTATGATTTTCGAGCATTCACTCTCATGATGGTTGCTGTGACAAAATGCATGCGTTATTGGTCACCTTGACTTCTCTTACCTCATTAGGACGTTGCAAATTTTTCAACATATTAGTTATGGCAGAAAGTTGAGCGGCTACCGAATCCTTACCCTCTAATTCATATGCTTCAGATGTTTTTCTGCCGGATCCCAATTGTATTTGGAATTCATAATCATTATTTGCTATCCTATCGAGGATGTCAAAGCTTTCTCGGGTGATTTGTCCAGTAAGGTGCCATTTGCTGAGTCGTCTAGTATCATTCGAGTTGGTGCATTGACTCCGTTGTAAAACATCACCACTTGTGTCTAATCGTGAAATCCATGGTTAACACACTTGCGAAGTAGGCTTTTGTACCTATCCCAACATTCGTAAATTGATTCATCGTCTCCTTGGCGAAAACTTGCAATGTCTTTGCGAAGCTGTGTATTCATATTGGGCGGATTGTATCAGAGTAAGACACTCTTGCATAAATCTTCCCATGACTCCATTGAGCCGGAAGGAACTCCTCTAAGCCAAGCTCTTGCTCTATCGCATAGGGAGTAAGGGAAAATTTCAGTTTGAGCACATCTTCATGTACTCCTTGTTGCCGAAACGAGTCGCATACTTCAAGGAAAGCACAACATGTTGCCTAGCATCCTGATTGGGTGAACCACTAAATTCCAAAAGAGTTTATATTAAACATCATCGGTTTAAGTTCGAAATGAGTGGCTTGTATTTCAGGTGTCACTATGCCTGGATTGAGATCATCGAGAATCGGTTCAAATGATCTCGTATCGCTCTTGGCCTTGCAACTTGAAGTTTGATAGTTGCATCAGGTCCTAAATCTCCCATGTGTCTTGCATTTGAATTTGATTTAATTGTTTCTGGTTCTTTGGGCACGCAACCTTAGTCTGAGTGTTTGCTCAACTTCAGGATCGAATGGTTCTAAAGGCTTACCAGCAGATCTCAGGGTCATGCAAAAACCTACAAAATAAAATAATAAACTACGTTAGACTAAATAACTATAAGTTGACAAAGAACTTGTTATGGCTAAAAGTTTCGTCAGTTGCCAATCCCCGGTAAAGGCGCCAAAAACTTGATCGCTTGTAAATGTATATGTTAAGGCAAGAAAATTTGTGCAACTACACAATCGATTCAAGTAATATAGGGTAAGTGAGTATCGTCTCTACAGGGATTGGAAATATTTTCACCACAACTAGAACTAGTGCCACAAACTAAATCCTACGAGATTGTCAACTTAAGAACTAATGTTAATAAGTCAAATAAGTGATTTAACGATTGCAGGAAAGTTTGGTCGAGGCAAAATAAGTATGAAGAATACTAAAATAAATAAAACAAGACAAGTGTTAATTTAAATATAATCCAAACACCTCACATATTCAGACATGTCACACAACACTTATGCTAAACTTTTGTTTTGACAACAATTATTTTGAGTCTAAAATGAATTATTGACTTGTGAAAGCTGACCGACAGGATTACTAGGTATTCTTAGACGGTTGCTATGGCAATACTCCTTAGCGTTAACTAAAACCCTTGGTTTGTCAAACTGTTGTTGTAGTAATACCTCTCAGCGTAAACTATAGGCGTTGTCTATCCTACTCTAGTGTCTATCCCTTTTAGTCGATTGAAACTCACTCCTTATCTCTAAAGTAACAAGTTAGAACTTCACCATTCCAGATTCATTCCATTGTTCACGTGGATCTATCTTAATTCTCTCGAATCTAAGAATCACTATTTAGACAAAAGGTTATCTCTCGATGCTCTTATATTGCCAAGACATGTTTTACCAAAACCCCAAGCAATCTCTCGATGCACTTACAGCGTAAGGTAAAATATTTAAACTATGAGCAAAACAGTCATAAGCAAAACATAATTCATCATTCATAAAACATAAGAATATTGTTCAGGAAAAAAAGTTTAACATCAAGTAAGACAGTCATGATTCTATCAAAAATCATCCAAGATTCAATGTTTAATACAACCCAAAATAGATAAAGAGTTAAGAACAAATGAAGAATGACTCCCAAAATCGGGGGCTCTGTCGCGACGATTCTGATCAGCACTGCACTTGCCTTGGTGATCAGCCTCTCTCGAAACATGATCACCATTCTGGTAAAGTCTGGATATGGAGGACACCAAGGAAGGGCGGTGGGTAGACGGTGAAGAAGCACTGCAGTTGCTTGCTCACGCCTTGGATAAAGCTCTTCTCTCTTCTTCCTTGCCTCTTTTCTTTGGTGGCTACGATTGACTATTTATAAGGAAAGATCTCCTAGGGCTTTGCATGCTTTTGGAGTTTCCTTTAACAACCGTTATTAAATGTCCAGACTTAAAAGGAAAGGCTACTGTCACAATAATTAAGGCTTGCTTGAACGTGAAGTAGGTCATCCAGCTGGCGTGTGACATAGGTGGTTTTGTCTGCTTCAACATTCTTCAGATAAACCTTGCCTCATCGAGATAAATCTGCTCCTCATGTTCTCATATATTCCGTACGCCTTTGAAAATTTACGTTGTCATGAATGAAATGTTCTTCCACTGTAAGTTTCCTGCACAAACACAATCCAAACAACCCTTTCTCCTCAGCAGCATCAGTCAGACCAAATAAATCTTGCCTAAGCAAAACTTATCCACCACAAGCTAATATAACCTATATGCAACTAAATGCAACTAAAATGCTATGCATACTTTGTTTAGACGAGCAATAACTTAAGTGAAAAGACTGAAAATTGAGTATTTTTACGGAGTTATCAATAATCTAAAAAACGTGGAAACAACATTCTAGAAAAGAGTTTTCTAGTATGTTATGAAAAACGTGAAATATTAATCAAGAAATGTGGAAGCAAACAACTTTGAGTCATCCAACAATAAGAAACACGTGTATAACCGTTTGAAATAGTTAGAGCCTTCTAACTGTGCTTTGTCCCGTTAGGTAGGGGTAAACGCTACGCTTACGTGAGAAAATTTATTTTTCTCCGAATGAGCTTTAGCAAGTAACCTCTAGGATACATATGCCTCATGTTTACGAGTGAAACATCGAGTTTCCTCACATAGATATGGGGAAATGAATCCTCTCTAATTAAAATCAATCCATTTGAGCCTATAATTGGTGAGGATCAATGGTATGGCAAGCTTAATGGGGCACCAATAAAGGACAATTCGAGTACCCTGCTAGTGGTACTGAATTTCTGCTGTAATACCCTAATTTTGTCTGGGCCTTTTAAATTCCCTGGAGATGACCGATAATTAATTTGAAGTTATTTGTGCTCGATGGGGAATGAATTCAAGTGATGAATCGTGGAAGCTTGCAGTTGGAAACTTTGGTGCTTATTGGATTGATATCGTATACGTTTTCATTTGGAAATCGAGATACAAATTCAAAGTCAATCCAAAATCCAAATTAAGTCTAAGTCCACTTACAAGACCAAATTAGATTACAAATAATTACGACCTAATCCAAAGCCCAACAACATGAAACCCAATTACATCCGGAGCCCACAAAGCAGATCAGGCCCAAGTTTGGCCCAGTTTCATCAACCCCCGGTTGCACCAATCCGACCCGGTTGCAGCAACTGAGTTGCCCACGTGAATGCCAAGCGGTCCACGCTTGCCACCAGCTGGCTCCACAATGCCCCATGCTTCCCATGCTCCCATGTTTTGTCCCCCACGTGGAGTGCCCAGCAGCAGCTCGTGAACCACGTCCTGCCATCACTACAACCGAGCAGACGAGGCTCGGTTCCCAGCTGTAACCGAGCAGCATCCCACGTGAAGTCTGCTCCCCACGTACCCTGATCACGGGCCAACAGCATCCAGGATCCACGCCTCTCGAGCAGCGTGAGCACCCCACGGAAAGTCCCTCGAGGTCGTCACCCGTGACCTGCACATCACGAACGAGGCAGAGAGAACCGAGGTACCTGGAAAGCAAAACACGGGCATCAACAAAACCAGAAATACACCACGAAACAGAGGGGGGGAGATTTCATTAACCAGGGGGATTTTTCAGATACCAGGGGGAGAGGAAACAATTTTTTTTTCGACAGCAAACAAGGGGGTGTTCATCAACAACGGTGGGCATTTTTTTAGGAAAAAAAAGGAGAAATTCTGTTCTGTAATAGAGGGTGTTCTGAAACCCGCGTAAACAGAGTGTAACGGGGGTCTTCCCCATCTTTCGAAAGCAATATAAACGATTCAAATCGGAGGTATCTAGATCTTCTTTTTATTTTTTACAGCTTGTCCTTAATCTAAAAAATAACTAAAGGAATAGATAGAAGGGAGGTGAGTGAGCTTGTTTACCTTTAGGTTTGTCTTTCGTTTGGCCTCAGGTTGGCTGAGAAAGAAGTCCTGGTCCGGTTTAGGTGTCTGGGGTGTGAGTTGTGAAGAAGACGTCGGGTCCCTCATCGGAGCCCATGGCATCCACGACCATGGTGACCGTGGTGGTTTTAGCCTCTGTTTAGGTTCTCTGAAAAGTGAAATAGAGAGTTAGGGGAGAGAGAGGCGTCGTTCGAAGTGAAGAGAAGAGAGGGAAGAGATTTTACCTAGTTTGTTTCGAACCTTTGTTGGTCTGAGGGTTTGGCCATCACCGTTGGTGGCCTATCGGCAGCGCTGAGGTGAGCCTTGTGGCTCTCGGCGAGAGAAATGAGGCGAGAGGCCGAAAGGGATGTGGAGATGAGTAGAGAGAGGAACGGCTGGGGTAGTGTGAGTTTAGGTTAGGTTTAGTTTATATTTAGAATATATATTAGAAATTTAGGGTTAATCATCTATATGTCATCGTGTTTTAGGGGTTATTAGCGCAAGGTCCTGTATGTTTAACCTGTTCCGTTTTGGTCCCCGAATGCAATCTTTTTGTTAGTAATTTGGCCTTCTTATTTTCGGATGTTGCATCTGGGTCCATAAACCGTTGTTTGCATGTTCGTAATTTTGTTTCCATATTTACCCGTATTTAATTTCAGTCCCAAATGTTGTGTCATTTAGCTTTTGTTACTTTAGATATTTAACTTCTGAATTGTTGCATGTTCGTTTTAGTCCATAAATCAACATTTGCATGTTTATAATTTTGTCTCTTATTTTACCCGCATTTAATTTTAGTCCTAAGTAGTGTTGTAGTTGAATCTTTACTGTTTTTAAACATTTGACCCTCGTGTTCTGCATGTTGCATTTTAGTCCTGAGTGGTAATATACTTAGTTTCTGTTTTCTTAGACTTTTGACTTTGAATGTTTTGCATGCTTCTTTTTAGTCCTATGTATGTTAGGGTTTATTATAATTTTAGTCCATTATGGTGATGATTTGTTTTTATTCTGGTTTCATTGTTTACTATGTGTACTACTCGTATGTTCATTTCAATGATTATTTTGTTTATATTTTTGATATTAAAGTTCGGTTTAATGTGATTTGGTTGTTAGTGTAACATGTATAGTTTGGTATGTTATGTTTTTATTTTTTCATATTAAGTCCCATTAGTATGTTACATATTAATATGTTAAGTAATGTTAGTGCATGTTAGTTTTTCATATATTATTTATTAATTAGATAATTTTAATATCGTATGTTAACCTCGTGTGCATAACTCGATGTATTTACATAATTTAATTAAGGGTAATATCTTTTAATTTAAATTGTTTTAAGTGGTTGTCTTACTGATTAGATATCCGCTTTGACGATTTTAAATTAAAAGTATATCCCACCAGTAACGCCTAATTAAATTTGGATTAATCACTTTAAAATTTGGAATGAAAGAAAAAGAAATATTCGGCTATTTAAATTATTGAGAAAAGATCGTTAGAACTCACCTAAAGATCTGGTCTCAATATTTGTAAATAATCGAATATTCTTTATCTTTCTAATGGGCTTGGCAATTTTAATTTAACCTATTTTGTTGCTTTTTTTTTTAATGTTATAAAATTTGCATTTATTATGGTTTTAAGGGATCATTAATCAAATTAAACTCGAACTCGTGAAATTCGTTGCAAAGACATTAATTAATCAACTAGGTACCGATTTAGGGCGTTGTAGGGGTGCTAATCCTTCCCCACACGTAATCGACTCCCGAACTCAGATTTGGTAACGTAGACCGGAAATTTGTCGTTTTAATTAAAATTAATTTTTTATTTAAAATGACAAGTTTTTGGGTGTCCAATCACACCCTAATCAAAGATTGGTGGCGACTCCTCGAACAATACGTTTTAATCATTAAGGAATTCCAAATTTCGAAACGAGAGGTTTTCTAAAATCACATTGTTTTTAATTAAAATTCAATCCTAAAGAGAATAATTAAAAATGACGTGGTTTTCCAAATCACCCTCGCCCCCGTTTAAAAATCGTTTCGACAGCTTGGCGACTCCGCTGGGGACTTTTTAGAGAGTCAGGCCTATAGTCGATTAATTAATTGTCTTTGCAAACGAAAGTTGTAAGTTCACTTTAATTTGATTTTTGATCCTGATTTGTTTTAAATTGTTGTTTGCATTTTAATTTGCGTTTAATTAACAAATAAATAGTTGTACTAACGTGTGATTTACATGTTTCAGTTTTTTGACCTTCACTTTAGTTTGTTGTGTTTCTTGGATCGAGGGAAAGGATTATAGGTTTCTCCTTTACAGTCGCAACAACCATTTTGATATTTAGAGCCTTCTAACTGTGCTCTGTCCCGTTAGGTAGGGTGAACGCTACGCTTACGTGAGAAAAATTACTTTTCTCCGCATGGGCTTTAGCAAGTAACCTCTGGGGTACATTCTTATGTTTACGAGTGAAACATTGAGTTTCCTCGCATGGACATAGGGAATGTATCCTCTCGAAATTGAACTTGATCCGTTTTAAGCCTATAATGGGCGAGATCGAGGGTTTGGCAAGCCCAAAGGGCACCAGCAAAGGACAATTCGAGGACCCTTTTAGAAATACTGAAACTCTGCCCATCTTATGTTGAATTTCTGTCTGCAGACACGAAGGGGAAACTCATTCTAACCTTTTCCTCGAATTTATTTTTGCAATAAGTATGAGAACTAGAAAAGCATGCGGTTAGGTTTTATATTTTCGCACAAAACATGTGAATTAGATCCATGCGGTTAGGATCTTTATGAATGACAAAACATGTGGGTAGATATCATGTCGGGTAGGATCTACTAAAGCATGATTGGGTAGCCAGCATGTGAGGGTAGGTTTTATGTGATGTTTACGGTATCCACTATCTTGTTGTTTATCTTATGTGTACTAACCCGTTTTCGTTCTATGTCTATTTTATTGTGATTTATTGCATTTGCATCCTCATGTCATCGAGGGGTGTTAATTCACAAGTGATGACTAACAAGAAGGCTGACCATATTGAGGCAAGAAATTCTCCACTATGTAGTCAAAACCAGGAGATCCAGAGTTCAAACGATCCATGAAGGACACCCGATGAACAAAGAGATCTGAAGCTGATTGAAGAATTCCTTTAAAGCTGCAAAGGCCAAGATGTTTGACTCAAGGGATAGATACAGTCATACCAAGGACGAGAAGACCCTTCATAACGACATGAAGACCACTTCACATTGGAGGTGGAATGGAGATTTCAAGATTCAATTTAAAGACATTCGACGACATCAAAGGTGATGAAATACGCCAACAACTTTGGAGGTGCGATACCAGATCCCATGAAGAGTACGACTCAAGGAAATGAAGAGATGAAAAAATTGCAGTTGTATTTGACTACATGGTGTACTTACGAATTCTTGTTGTCTAAGTGAACGGTTGTTCTTAAGTGGTCACTTTTGGGATTAACACCTCGTGCATTTGCATTTGCATTTTGCATTTCGCATTGCATGTATTAATTTAAGCATTTTTACATGCATCAATCATGAAAATATGAGAGTAACTCGTGAATGATGATGCGGCAGAAGCTCTGAAAGCAAATTGAAGTTACCCCGAGACGTGTTTCTGGAAAGATAGAGAGCAATGAATGAGATATTAGCACGAGTTAGTAGGATCGAGAGAATTCAAGAACGGCTCGTAAAGACCCAACAAGAAATGATTGATGAAGTAAAGAATTCCAAGTTGAATCTAGGGAACAAATGTCCAGTTGATGAGCATGATGATTACAGTGATATATGGGGAGAAATCATCAGATGACCCTGTTACACAAGAAAGATGAAGACTTCGGGTGAGAATCTGAAGGTTAGCGCTGCAGCCAATGTGATGATAGCAAATGATCAAGAACCTGTTAGGGGATGTGGTAATTCAAGTCAACTCCAAAAATCAAGTAAGATTCCAGAAGATGCTACGGAGATCATACTGGGAAAAGCAGAAGTTAAGGGTGAAACTTCTAATACGAAAGTGGAGCCGGACTCAAAGAAGAGGCATAGAGGATGTTCAAATGCCAGTGAAGAAGGCCAAAAAGATAGAAAGAAGAAGAAGGGGATGTCTCTGATTTCGATTCCGATCTCATATTCAGACTTGTTACCCTTTCTTTTTGAAAGTGGGCTCCTAAAGACTTTTCCTCCGAGGTATAATACTTATTTGCGTCCAGACTGGCAAGGTGTCAAAAGATCATGCGGTTATCATTCTCAAGAGTTTAGTCACTCTACAGAAGATTGTACGATCCTGAGATATAAAGTTCAAAACTTCATCACGGAAGGGTTGTTATGCTTTGAAAATGGAAAACCTAAGCTCCCCGGAAGCTCAAAACTTGTCGATGAAGGGAGATATGCAAATCAATGTCTCTCCCAAGAGTTGGTCAAACGTTAACCTTCAAAGTGAACGTTCCAGTGGTCATCACAGGGTCTTCAATATGATATAATAACGGCAAGGAGAAAGTAGGGTCAAAAGAGCTTTCATATAGCCAGATATATCCCAAGTTGCTCCAAGCCCAGCTGATTGCTCCACGTCTGGCCAAGCCTTTGTTGCCCCCTTATCCGAGTTGGTATAATGAGAAAGTTTCCTGTGAATATCATGCGGGAGCCCGAGGACACTCCATCGATAATTGTAGCAACTTCAAACGACAAGTCCGAGATCTTTTGGCTCAAGGAGTTATAGAGGGGATGCTAAACAGCTGAAAGTAAATCCCCAGAATAGAGTTGACGGGGTCAAAACAGTGAAGTACATACGGAAGAGAGTGTTGAAAAAGAGAAGAGCAAAGTCAAGGAAATCGAGGTATGTGAAGCAGAGATTACCAACTCTTGAGACCTCTCTGACACTAAAAAAAGATAGAAGTGGGAAGTGACAAGATAAAAGTCAAAGGAGAGGTAGTCCGAGACTGGCCGCAGAAGATGTCTTGGGAAAATACGACCCTCAAGGTTTTTCAAGTGCCCATTTCTGACTTGCTATCCCCTTTAATCAAGAATCAATACCTCACTCCAAGGCCATTAAGAATGAAGACTAGCCTATCTGCTTATGGCTATGACCCGAATAGTGCTTGCGATTTTCATCTAGGGGCATTGGGCCATCACACTGATAAGTGTATACCATTGATGAAGATAGAAAGGCTCGTGACAAAGGAGTCCTGACAAGAGAAGTGATCGAGAAATGGGGAGTAAGTGAGGGTAAAAACCCTAATCCAACGGGCACCCGCTATTCTAGGGAAAGTAGGGCCTTTTGGTTGAACCAGTGAAGGTTGTGCTCCACCACAATCGCATTTTCATTTGCAGCATCTTGTTTTGAACATGTTTTTGTACTTTCTCTTTCTATTTGTAAGGATATTTTAAATGAATTCATGTTACTTTAAGGATGGTGAGCATTGAATCGAATTTTCAACTTGAAATTCTTTGAATATCAATTGAATTAAAAGCTCTTTAATGATTAGAGTTATAAATCTTTGACAAAATGACAAGATTGAAACCCGATAAACAAGGACCTTGACCTTACCCCCAGAAGATACAATCGACACCATACCCTTTTCTTGCAGGAACCGATATAGCCTTCTCCTATCATAAGGGAATGAACCATAGGCCTGGTATTCAGGTATGCATAGGAGCGGACAACATGGGGCATCTTTTGCGTAGACATTACAAAATTGACTAGACCATTTTTGTTGACGACGTTCGATGATGATTATGATCTTTACAGATGAAATAGTCGAGTAGGTGAATCTAGTTAGGTCAGTTGCTTGGAATTGAACTCTAACGATGAGATTTTCTGACATTCAACAACACCTAGACTATGACAGGTTCTTCTTGACAAGCTTAAGAAATTGAATCCACATACTCATCAAATATAATATACATGTATACAATAAAGCTGAGCTATTCCACTAAGGCAATTGGTTATAGAGGAAACTCGAAAACCCTGGCTTTATGAATAGATTATACTCAAACATGACCTTGATCGGTACCTGGCAATTCGGTGTATGCTCCACTGTGATTGTCAAGTCAAAGACTTTGTGATGAGATGAACCCTTCAGCTAGCCTGATAAAGGCAAATTACAATAAAGCTGATTTCAGCTAGCCCGATAATGGCAAATTAAATCAGTTTATCTAAATAAGGAGTTGCGATAAAAATGGACTAAGGGAGTTAAGGAACACCTGTCATAGTCAATTTCACACGACACTCAGAAATTCATTTTTAGATCGATATTTCTGCACTACCTTGGTTAGAGGAGTCTACGAAGCTTGAACAATGGAAGATTTCAGAACTGAAATGGAAGTGTTCTGGAAAGCCTAGTAATGGAGTATACTATTTGCGTCATTTTGTCCGCATCCGATTAAAATACCAAGCCAAGAAAGAAGGCATGTTGTGATGGTCACAACGATCAAGAAAGAGATGGTATTTTGGTGGTCGAAGCCTTAGAAAATAGGAAGCCAACCTAAAACCAACCCCTCAATTTTGACACTTGTCAAAGATTATAACCCTGAAAACATTAAAGAGCTATTGATTCTTTTGATATTCTGTGAATTCATGTTTATGATTTGATTTGATTGTGAGTCTGAATTAAGGGACAATGTTTTATAAGATTCTTTCATTCTTTACTCCCTAAAATAAGAAAAGAGAAAAGCATTTTCAAACAGGACAATTCAAATGTAAAAGGTCCTTGAAGCGGGTGAGGCTCATTGTGCCTCTATTGGAGAAAAGAATAAGCGGCGCCATAACATGAAGCATTTCGCGACCTTGAAGTAGAAGGTCCCAGAGATCAAATATGAAAGACAGAACTGGCAACATTTCTTTGTGACATTGTCAGTAACCCAGTAAGAAGAAGATTATCTCATCATTCAGAAGGGGCACATATCTCAGCCCGAATGAAAATGAAAGACATTGTGTTAGAGGGTTGATCACTTCTTAAGTAGCACGAAAAAATGCCCTCAACTATTTGACAACACTACTATGTAGTGACACCATAATGAGAACATTCAAGTTGTGATATGTTATGGTACGACCGAACCCACGTCATGCTGAGATTAAAAGATTCAGACCAAGGAGGCATGAAGAATGAGCCTTACAATTTGAGGTGATGGGGCATTTTGAAGGCCCGTACCAGTGTAAGATAATGTTGGGGCACGACCGAACCCACGTCATGTTGAGATGAAAAGATTCAGACCAAGAAATTATTGAGAATGAGTCTCGCAACTTGAAGGTCAGGGGCAGACCGTGAATTTGAGCAGAGCTTACCTTGTAAAGCAAATCACTGAGCATCGATCAATAGCAGAGTCCTGGAAGAACAACTCTGAAAGCATAATTGAACCAATGACGGAAATGGGGTAACGCAACGTATTTCTGACTATAGCAAGATATTGAGAGAGAAAACATTTCTCCGAAATGAAGAAAGAAAACAAAGATGACAAGAAGATAGAAGAAGATCAAAGGGCTCGTCAAAATGCAAGTTGAAAACTATGAGTTGCTACCAGTATAGAAAACAGACCTTGGAAAGAATTATCAAATAGAAGAAGACTAAGTTCGCCACTTTGAGGGAAAACAAAGATTGATTCAACATTTATGCATTCATGAGAACATCATATGCATAAAAAAATGCATGACACGGATACATTTAATTGCATTCATGTTTTATGCATAAACCATGATTTTGACAGGTCTTCCATTGAAAAGAGAAGAGGCAGAATGTTAAAATCCCTTGAAAGGAATTTCAAACCTCAATGCAAGAGTTGTATTTAAAGAGGCATACACGAAGAACGAGAGGTCTAATCCACAGAAGCATTGCTTTGAAGTGAAGACCGTCAGATGTAGAAAAAAAACAAGATTTTCGTGTATGAAGAAAGACTTGCACATGAGATTGGAGCAAAGTTAATCTTAAGCCTTCACCGAAGAGAAGTGAGCAAACCATTAAGTCTTCACCAGAGAGTAGTGAAGTAAACCATCTTAAGTCTTCACCAAAAGTAGTGAAGCAGATCCATTTTAAGCCTTCTCAGAAGAGTGTTGGAACAAACCATCCGACCATCAGATGTAGGAGAAAAAGAAAAAGTTTTCAAGTACAAGAAGCTGATCAAGTGATAAAAGGAATGTGCGCGAGGAGTCATTAACCGATTCAAGGTCTCAGAAAGGGAGAGGTTCAAATGGCAATCAAGTCAAGGAAGACTCTCGTGAGGGAGCGAACCCGTTTGAAGAAAATGCTCAAGTTCTATACTCCCTAGAGAAAGGGGGAGCGAACCCGTTTGAAGATGTTCGAGTTCTATACTCCTTGAAGAAAGAGGGAGCGAACCCGTTTGAAGAAAATGTTCAAGTTCTATACTCCCTAGAGAAAGAGGGAGGGAACCTGTTTGTTGAAGATTGTTCGAGTTCTATACTCCCTAGAGAAAGGGGGAGCGAACCCGTTTGAAGAAGATGTTCGAGTTCTATACTCCTTGAAGAAAGGGAGCGAACCCGTTTGAAGAAAATGTTCAAGTTCTATACTCCCTAGAGAAAGGGAGGGAACCTTTGTTGAAGATTGTTCGAGTCTATACTCCTTAAAGAAAGAAGGAGCGAACCCGTTTGAAGTTTCGAGTTCTATACTCCTTAAAGAAGGAATGAGCGAACCTGTTTGAAGATGTCCGAGTTCCATACTCCCTAGAGAAAGAGGGAGCGAACCTGTTTGAAGATGTCCGAGTTCCATACTCCCTAGAGAAGGAAGGAGCGAACCCGTGTGAAGATATGCGAGTTCTATACTCCTTAAAGAAAGAAGGAGCGAAACCGTTTAAAGATGTCCGAGTTCCATACTCCCTAGAGAAGGAAGGAGCGAACCCGTGTGAAGATATGCGAGTTCTATAATCCTTAAAGAAAGAAGAGCGCGAACCCGTTTGAAGATGTTCGAGTTCTACTCCTTAAAGAAGGAAGGAGCGAACCGTTTGAAGAGATGTTCGAGTTCTATACTCCCTAGAGAAATAGGGAGCGAACCCATTTGTTGAAGATTGTGGGTCTTATACTCCCTGAAGAAAGGGGGCAGACGCGATCGTGGAAGATTGTTCGAGTCTTATACTCTCTGAAGAAAGGGGGCAGACGCGATTGATGAAGATTGTGAGTCTTATACTCTCTGAAGAAATAGGGGGCAGACGCAATTGATGAAGATTGTGGGTCTTATACTCTCTGAAGAAATAGGGGGCAGACGCAATCGTTGAAGATTGTTCGAGTCTTATACTCTCTGAAGAAATAGGGGGCAGACGCAATCGTTGAAGATTGTTCGAGTCTTATACTCTCTGAAGAAATAGGGGGCAGACGCAATCGTTGAAGATTGTGAGTCTTATACTCTCTGAAGAAATAGGGGGCAGCGCAATTGATGAAGATTGTGGGTCTTATACTCTCTGAAGAAATAGGGGGCACGCAATCGTTGAAGATTGTTCGAGTCTTATACTCTCTGAAGAAATAGGGGGCAGACGCGATTGATGAAGATTGGGGTCTTATACTCTCTGAAGATATAGGGGGCAGACACAATCGTTGAAGATCGTTCGAGTCTTATACTCTCTGAAGAAATAGGGGGCAGACGCGATTGATGAAGATTATGGTTCTTATACTCTCTGAAGAAATAGGGGCAGACAAGTTTGTTGAAGATGATTCAAGTCTTATACCCTCTGAAGAAATAGGGAGCGAACCCATTTTCTGAAGATTTATTGAATTCTATACTCCCTGAAAAGAATAAGGAGCAAGTACGCTGATTGAAGATTAATCGAGTCCTATACTCTCTGAAAGAATAGGGAGCAGACATTTTTTCCAAAGATTTTCAAGTCTCACTTACCCCGAAGGAGGAGTGAAGGAGATCTCTTATCAAATTTGAAGCAAGAAGATGGAATTGGACAAAAACGCCCAAATACATAAGTCGTCCGAGCCATTTTAAGCTTTCTCAGAAGAGTGTTGAGCAACCGTCAGATAAAAAAAAAAAAAAAAAAAAAAAGTCGAAGATTCTCGGGTTTGTGCACGTGAGATAGAGGCCAAAGTCAAGAAGAAGATTGAAGAAAGGAAAGGCGTTACGATCAGACAAAATTAGGTCATTTTTTATCTTTGCTACGTTCTTGTGTTCACAACAACGGGCAAAGAGGGGCAGCTGAATACCCTAATTTTGTCTGGGCCTTTTAAATTCCCTGGAGATGACCGATAATTAATTTGAAGTTATTTGTGCTCGTGGGGAATGAATTCAAGTGATGAATCGTGGAAGCTTGCAGTTGGAAACTTTGGTGCTTAATTGGATTGATTCGTATACGTTTTCATTTTGGAAATCGAGATACAAATTCAAAGTCAATCCAAAATCCAATTAAGTCTAAAGTCCACTTACAAGACCAAATTAGATTACAAATAATTACGACCTATCCAAGCCCAACAACACATGAAACCCAATTACATCCGGAGCCCACAAAGCAGATCAGGCCCAAGTTTGGCCCAGTTTTTCATCAACCCGACCCGGTGGCACCAATCCGACCCGGTTGCAGCAACTGAGTTGCCCCACGTGAATGCCAAGCGTCCACGCTTGCCACCAGCTGGCTCCACAATGCCCCATGCTTCCCATGCTCCCATGTTTTGTCCCCCCACGTGGAGTGCCCAGCAGCAGCTCGTGAACCACGTCCTGCCATCACTACAACCGAGCAGACGAGGCTCGGTTCCCAGCTGTAACCGAGCAGCATCCCACGTGAAGTCTGCTCCCCACTACCCTGATCACGGGCCAACAGCATCCAGGATCCCGCCTCTCGAGCAGCGTGAGCACCCCACGGAAAGTCCCTCGAGGTCGTCACCCGTGACCTGCAACATCACGAACGAGGCAGAGAGAACCGAGGTACCTGGGAAAGCAAAACACGGGCATCAACAAAACCAGAAATACACCACGAAACAGAGGGGGGGAGATTTCATTAACCAGGGGGATTTTTCAGATACCAGGGGGAGAGGAAACATTTTTTTTTCGACAGCAAACAAGGGGGGTGTTCATCAACAACGGTGGGCATTTTTTAGGAAAAAAAAAGGAGAATTCTGTTCTTGTAATAGAGGGTGTTCTGAAACCCGCGTAAACAGAGTGTAACGGGGGTCTTCCCCATCTTTCGAAAGCAATATAACGATTCAAATCGGAGGTATCTAGATTCTTCTTTTATTTTTTACAGCTTGTCCTTAATCTAAAAAAATAACTAAAGAATAGATAGAAGGGAGGTGAGTGAGCTTGTTTACCTTTAGGTTTGTCTTTCGTTTGGCCTCAGGTTGGCTGAGAAAGAAGTCCTGGTCCGGTTTAGGTGTCTGGGGTGTGAGTTGTGAAGACGTCGGGTCCCTCATCGGAGCCCATGGCATCCACGACCATGGTGACCGTGGTGGTTTTAGCCTCTGTTTAGGTTCTCTGAAAAGTGAAATAGAGAGTTAGGGGAGAAGAGAGGCGTCGTTCGAAGTGAAGAGAAGAGAGGGGAAGGAGATTTTACCTAGTTTGTTCGAACCTTTGTTGGTCTGAGGGTTTGGCCATCACCGTTGGTGGCCTATCGGCAGCGCTGAGGTGAGCCTTGTGGCTCTCGGTCGAGAGAAATGAGGCAGAGGCCGAAAGGGATGTGGAGATGAGTAGAAGAGGAACGGCTGGGGTAGTGTGAGTTTAGGTTAGGTTTAGTTTATATTTAGAATATATTAGAAATTTAGGGTTATCATCTATATGTCATCGTGTTTTAGGGGTTATTAGCGCAAGGTCCTGTATGTTTAACCTGTTCCGTTTTGGTCCCCGAATGCAATCTTTTTGTTAGTAATTTGGCCTTCTTATTTCGGATGTTGCATCTGGGTCCATAACCGTTGTTTGCATGTTCGTAATTTTGTTTCCATATTTTACCCGTATTTAATTTCAGTCCCAAATGTTGTGTCATTTAGCTTTTGTTACTTTAGACATTTAACTTCTGAATTGTTGCATGTTCGTTTTAGTCCATAAATCAACATTTGCATGTTTATAATTTTGTCTCTTTATTTTACCCGCATTTAATTTTAGTCCTAAGTAGTGTTGTAGTTGAATCTTTACTGTTTTAAACATTTGACCCTCGTGTTCTGCATGTTGCATTTTAGTCCTGAGTGGTAATATACTTAGTTTCTGTTTTCTTAGACTTTTGACTTTGAATGTTTTTGCATGCTTCTTTTTAGTCCTATGTATGTTTAGGGTTTATTATAATTTTAGTCCATTATGGTGATGATTTGTTTTATTCTGGTTTCATTGTTACTATGTGTACTACTCGTATGTTTCATTTCAATGATTATTTTGTTTATATTTTTGATATTAAAGTTCGGTTTAATGTGATTTGGTTGTTAGTGTAACATGTATAGTTTGGTATGTTATGTTTTTTATTTTTTCATATTAAGTCCCATTAGTATGTTACATATTAATATGTTAAGTAATGTTAGTGCATGTTAGTTTTTCATATATTATTTATTAATTAGATAATTTTTAATATCGTATGTTAACCTCGTGTGCATAACTCGATGTATTACATAATTTAATTAAGGGTAATATCTTTTTAATTTAAAATTGTTTTAAGTGGTTGTCTTAACTGATTAGATATCCGCTTTGACGATTTTAAATTAAAGTATATCCCACCAGTAACGCCTAATTAAATTTGGATTAATCACTTTAAAATTTGGGAATGAAAGAAAAAGAAATATTCGGCTATTTAAATTATTTGAGAAAAGATCGTTAGAACTCACCTAAAGATCTGGTCTCAATATTTGTAAATAATCGAATATTCTTTATCTTTCTAATGGCTTGGCAATTTTAATTTAACCTATTTTGTTGCTTTTTTTTTTAATGTTATAAAATTTGCATTTATTATGGTTTTAAGGGATCATTAATCAAATTAAACTCGAACTCGTGAAATTCGTTGCAAAGACATTAATTAATCAACTAGGTACCGATTTAGGGCGTTGTAGGGGTGCTAATCCTTCCCCACACGTAATCGACTCCCGAACTCAGATTTTGGTAACGTAGACCGGAAATTTGTCGTTTTAATTAAAATTAATTTTTATTTAAAATGACAACGTTTTTGGGTGTCCAATCACACCCTAATCAAAGATTGGTGGCGACTCCTCGAACAATACGTTTTAATCATTAAGGAATTTCCAAATTTTCGAAACGAGAGGTTTTCTAAAATCACATTGTTTTTAATTAAAATTCAATCCTAAAGAGAATAATTAAAAATGACGTGGTTTTCCAAATCACCCTCGCCCCCGTTTAAAAATCGTTTCGACATCTGCCCGTTTTATATTGAATTTCTATCATTAGAGGAAACTAATTCTAACCTTTTCCTCGAATTTATTTATTTGTTTTGCAAGAAGCATGAGAACTAGAAAATTATGTGGTTAGGTCTCTATGTGAAGCATGCGAACTAGAAAGCATGAGGTTAGGATTTATATGTTGAACGAAGCATGTCAGGGTAGATATAATCTTTTCTTTCCATTAAACTGATTGGTATTAACAATTCCACTTGACTTATTTTTCTCTATCTCTTATTTATATTTGTATTTTTGTTTTGCATTAGTTTATTTTTTTTATACTAACTTGTTTTTATGTTTCTTTCTTTTCGCTTGCATTGCATGATCATGACATAATTAGAAGGCGTTGATTTTTGAGTGGTCATCAAAGTAAAAGGATTTCATAATGGACAAAGGGTTTCATGATCAAGTAAATCATAACACAGCTAAGGAATGGTATCCGAAAGAAACCCTAAGATAGTGGAGAGCTATTCACCTAAAGATCATATGTCGGTGAAGAGCAAAATGAGATACAGAGATAAGAGGGAAAATGTCCAAAATGATGGATAGAATATCTACGAAAAAGAGACTTCTACACAAAAAGAAAAAGAGATCGATGAAGATAATCATGCGATGTCAGATATACAAGGGACTACAGATCCTAATCCATCTGAGAGATCACACACAGTCATCATTCGAATCAACAAATTATTTGGAAATACAACAGAAATGGTGACAACTGTAGAGGTTCCCATAGATAAAAAGAAGTTATGAAATCACAACTCGTTGGTATTTAAGAGTCTGCTCCTAAATTCGGAGACTCAAATTTAATCCAAGCCAAAAGTGGTTCTTATTTTGATTCTATCCCTATATCGTATAAAGAGTTGTACAAAAGGTTACTAGAAGCCCGATATGTGGCTCCACATTATGTAAAACCTAGGCAACCTCTGTATCCAAATTGGTATGATATCAATGTTCATTGTGAATATCATTTCGGAGCTCAAGGACATTTCATTGAGAGTTGCACTGCTTTCAAGCATCGAGTCCAACATTTTTAAGATCATGGAATCTTAGAGTTCGAGATAAAAGATAGACCAAGTTTGGTAACTGATTGTCCTATTAGATTGATACCAAAATGGTTCAAAGGTAAGAGTATAAGTGAGGGCATCCAGAACGAAGGAGGTTTGCTGAAGCATGAAGCTCAAACATGTCATTTGAAAATGGAAATGACAAACTGAGTGTAGAGATGAAAGCCATACGTAATGATTTTCAAAGGATTATGAAAGTTTTTAAAAATATTGGTGTAGGAAATACCCCGGAGGAGTGGTCAACAATAAACTGAAAAATGATGAAGAACACTGGAAAAAGAATTGTAAGACAAAAGAAGGTCAAATCAAGAAGTTCTCTCATGATTTACAGATTGTAGAAGGAAAGCGTAATACAATCGTCATTGATTTGGAAAGATGTCAAGCAAAAAACCAGATGTTATGGAAGTTTCATATCAACACCACAAGCATGAGAATGATGTTGAACTAGAAGCCACTAGAGCCAAAAATAAGACATTGATGAAGTTTGTAGATGATTATAGAGATTTTCACGTGTTGGTAGGATCAAGAGAATTTAGGAGCAACTCGTAAATACCCAACAAGAGATGATCGATCAAGAAAAAATGTTCCAAAATGAATCAAGAGAACAAATAACCAAATTAATGGAAATGATGAATGTTGTGATCCATAGAGAAAAACCACTAGAGGATCTAGTTGTAAAGGATTTGAATGGAATTATGAATGTCAGTGGTGAAGTTGAGATAACAGTAATAGGTGATCGAGAGCCTATTAAGAAATAGGATATTTCAAGCCAATTCCAAAAATCAGATATGGTCATGAAGGGTCCCATTGGATCAAAAATGAATGAAGAAGTAATAAGATATAAAGGTTTCCTTTAAGAGATAAGCTTTACTCAAAGAAGAGGAATATAGAAAATGGTCGAATGCTGATCAAGAAAGCTAAGAAGTTGAAAATTTCCTCCTTTCCATTTTTCGTGTGAAAAATTGCATTCAAAAATACTGACAACCAGATTGAGTACACCGCGATACGTCCAACCACAGTGGCCTTAGAATGACAAGTTGATTTATAAGGAGGTTCCTTAGATAAACCATACTAGAACCCTAGATTGTTCAGCTAAGGTTCCCAGTGACCTCAATGGGAAGTTCCAGGATCCTTTAGAGCAAGCAATTCAAAAATACAAGGTAGAAGAGAAAGGGGTTAAGGTTCATTGCTCAGAAATCGTTTCCTCAACAGAAATTAATATAGTCAAATTCTGTGAAGAACATATGGTGCAAGAGGATAGGAAAGGAAAGTCAAGCAAAAGGGCTCCTACAGATTTAATCCGAGACTGGCCCATAGGCTTGAAAATAAATTGGGAATATGCCACCCTGAAAACATCTCAAATACCTATATCAGACTTCCTAATGGCAAGTGGGGCTTTGGGTAGTTTAGAGAGCCTGATGAATACCATGCCAATCATGACTGCAATATGCATTCAAAACCAAGAGAAAATTATCATCACCAAGGAGAATTGTTTGGGATCTAAGTTTGGGCCCAACTTACAACCAGGAAAGAAAAAGCTGATAGATAAGGAAGTAAGATATTACCAAAAAACTGTTAAGCAAGAAGTAGAGATTATTGCGTCCGAGGGATTATACAAAAAAACCCTGATAAGAGAAATGACCGAGAAGTGGGGAGCAAATGAGGACAAAGACCCTAGTCCAATTATACACCCAACATTCTAAGAGTAATGGGGCATTCTAGATAAACAAGTGAAGGTCGTGATCCATCACAATAGCACTTTATGTTTGCAACATCTTGTTTGAACTTGTCTTTTGTAGTTTCTCATCTTTCTTTTTGTAAGGATATTTAAATAAACTTATGATACTTTTTAAGGTTATGAGAAAAGAATCAAATTTTTAATCTTGAAGTTTTTTAGTATCAAGTGAATTAAATATTCATTTAATTTTTCAAGAGTTATAGATCTTTGGCAAGTAGTAAAATTAAACCTTTTATATCCCGTCCAAAGCCAAAAATACAATTATTTGATATATTCTTAGTCCTTACCAAAACCCAAATTTCAACACTACCTTCCACCATATACACTCCTTCAAAAGTCACATATTTGTCTTTTCAGATGCAAAATAGTCATTTTTTTCCAGTAAAACCGAAAGGCATCAAAGTACAAAACTTTCATTTATCTATGAATCTTCCTGCAAGAAGAGATGAGATGGGGCATTATAGATCAACTTGTTGAAGAGAAACTTGAGTAATTGGGGCATGTTCAAAGGGAGAAGAAAAATATAAAGGGAATGGTTTAAATAATTATACCATGCATTAATTACATTGTTTTCATATAAATAAAAGTTAATCCTGAATATTCATCCCCCTGGGGATACCTTTTTTACAAGGACTTTTGTGTATGAAATGATGAACGACCTTCTTTCATTTATCCCTTCGCAAAAAGAGAAAAATAAATCCCTTGTTCTCCCCATTTGAGCCTGAATTATTTTTCTTCAAATTCAACCCTAACCAAGGATCACCCTCCACATTAGGGGCAAGGTGAAGGTTATTTTCTCGCAGGAATAAAGATCGTCAATCTAGTTTATTACAGAGGCAAGTCTCCCTGAAATAAAGAGGAATAAACAAGGAACCACAAGGTAGATCAAATACAAATTACTCAGAGATCAAATCCAGTCAAGAACAACGAAAGAAGTTCCAAATACAATAAACAAAGAGAAAACTTTGCTCAAAGCACTTGGAGTCATATACTAATCCAAAGAAGAAGAAAAAAAAAGAAAAAGAGGAAAAAAAGAAAGCAAAAATAAATCAAGTATTTTAAGATGGGCGACTCATTGAGCCTCAAGCCACAAGGTTGATCAAGCGCAATCAGTTCAAAGATTCATATTCAACAAAAAGAGTAAAAAATGCTGAAGATATAAGAAAGTAGAAATGAACTCTAGGGTGAAAACGCAAAAATGGGCAGTCTAGAGGGATTCAAAAAAAGAAATGATGAAATACAAGTAGCAAAGCAGATCCAAGTCAAGCAAGGCAAGATTGAAGGCATTGGAATGAATTAATCCTTGGTTCAATTACCCTTAAACACTTGTTTGGGCCTATTTATCCCTTTCTTTCATAAGGGTGAGCCCTGGCCTATGTTACGTACCTGAAAAGTCCATTATAATCATACACAGATATCTAAGTGAAAGAGACTATCTTATGATTTCATTTCGCTTCTCAGGATTGATTTTTATTTGCAAAAAATTGTTTTCTAAAAATCTTTAATGCATGATAGGAAAAATAATAAAGGGGGTTCAAGATGTAAAATTTTGAATAACATCTTGAAGTCAAATGAGGATTCGAGTTGAAAACCTGAAAAGATAGCTCGAATATTGAATTGTGCAACAACGACATAAGAGACGATCTTAAGCTATTGATGAAGTATAGCACATCCCTAAGATGTTCCTGAGAGTTGAAACCAAGAAGTATCTCTATAAAATGAGCATAACAACCACTTTGTCAAGTTAGTGGACACTCAAAGAGACATATATGTTGTAATAAAAGACCAACTTGAGAAACCTTACCTTTTCAGAATCAACCTACACCTTGAATTTGTCAGTAATTTTGACACTTGCCATTGGGCTATGATTTTTTGAAAGATTAAAAGAGTAGTTGATTTGTTTGATATTCATTAAACTTATGTTTATGATTTGATTCAGTTGTGAGCCTGAATTAAGGGGCAATACTTTACAAAATTCTTTCATTCTATGATTTCTAACATAAAAGAAATGAGAAAAAACATTTTCAAACATGACAGTCTCAAATGAGAAAGGTCCTTAAAGCATGTGAAGCCTATTCTGCCTCTATTGAAAAAATAATAATAAAGTGATGCCAGAATGATGAAGCATTCCACAATCTTGAAAGTAAGTAGTCCAAGAGATCATAAATGATAGAGGATAGAACTTGTAACGCTACCTTGTGAAGTTGTCAGCAACCAGTCAAGGAGAAGATAATCACCTCATTCGGAAGGGGTACGTATCTCAGATTATATAAAAAATGCAATACATTTTTGTTAGAAGAATTGATCACTTCTTAAGTGTCTGTGGCAACATGAAGAGAAGTTCTCAAGCTATTTGATAATACTACTGTTTAGTGACACCAAAATTAGAACATTTAAGATATTTGGGCACAAAGAGAGCCACGAGTACCCACATTGGGGCATTACAAAAACTAGACCTCACGGGGATCATAAGATTAAAATCAAACAAATATTGAGAGTAAGCCTTATGACTAGGAATGTTAGGGCATTTTGAATACTCATATTAACTAGAAGTACTAATGTGGGGATTTTTAAGGCCCATATCATCATGTGGAAAGATCATAGAATTGAGTAAATATTTCAAATGAGATAGAAAGGTATGAAGAATGAAAATGGTGAAACTGTGATAGTGTAGCTGACCATATAAAATCATTTTGTCTATTATATAGTTGCATTATTCTGGTGATTTCACATGCATTAATGTTAGTAGGCCGAAGCGTCCCACTTGTATTCCCATTGAGTTTTGTTCTTCAGTGTTCTTGTGATGCTATACAAAAGCTCTGAACACCATGCAAAGAGCTTCCTTGGATGAAAAATCTAGGCAGAAGCTACATGAAATGATAAATGTATTGTCGAATGATCTACAACCCCCATTGATAAAGGAGAAGAATTGTGAAGATTTCTTTCCACGGAAAGGATTATGGAAATTTAACAACAAGAAAATAGTGGAGCCAACTAAAATTGAATGATGAGTTGCTTTTAAGCGTATCTACAGGATATGGTACAAATAGCCTTGTGTGAGACCCAATTAGATGTGGAGACATGAAAGGAATTAGGATATATCCTCCTTGTGATGTGTTTCAAGAGTCAAATTAGAATAGATGATTCTCCCCCAAGATGATAGATCCTCCTTTCAAAGATAAGAACCATATTGGATTTCTACACACGTCAGGAGAAGAAAGCCAATCTTATCAGGGACAAAAAAGGGCACCAAGGTCATAATTCTGACTATAGCAAGAATTCTAGAAATGAAACATATTTTCTAAGACTTTAATGCAAACAGGAGGTAAAGAAGACACAAAGATAAAGGTTGATCAGATAGCTCCTCAGAAATGCAAGCTTGAAATTATAAGTTGCTACACTGATATTTGACGTAAACCCAGGAAAGGAATAATCAAGTAGAAGAATATCAAGTTTGCCACTTTGGAGTCAAATGAAGATTTAATCAACATTCATGCATTAATGAGAACATCATTTGCATAAAAGAAAATGCATTACATTGATACATTTAATTGCATTCGTATTTCGAATAAACACATGGTTACAGATCTTCATGTGAAAAAAGAAGATTCATAATGTTAAAATCCTTACAAGTGGAAAGTAGAATTCAAAACCTCAAATACAGGAATCACTTTAGGAGAGGAAAGACCTGAAGAATAAATGGTCGCAATCCAAAGAAGAAGCATTACTTTAAAGTAGGGCATGTTACCCAACCATTGAATTTTGAAAAATGAGAAAGTGATTACCAAAGTTTCTCATTTAATGTTTTCAGAAAATGAAATTTTTAAAAAGTAAGAAAACGATTTCCAAAGTTTCCTACCCAGTAAATTATTTCCAAAATTTGTAAATCCTTCGGGTCATCAGTAAGTCTTTCAAGCATGATCCTTAAACCCTTTGAGCCATCTGTAAGTTTTTCGAGCAAGATGATAAGTCATTCAGGCCATCCATAAGACCTTCGGGTAGGATTTTACACATGCTTTTCACGTGAAAATGAGAAAGCGATTACCAAAGTTTCTCATTTAATGTTTTCAGAAAATGAAATTTTGGAAAAGTAAGAAAACAATTTCCAAAGTTTCTTACCCAGTAAATTATTTTCAAAATTCATAAATCCTTTGGGTCATCAGTAAGTCTTTCGAGCATGATGCTTAAATCCTTCGGGTCATCTGTAAGTCTTTCGAGTAAGATGATAAGTCCTTCGGATCATCCATAAGACCTTCGGGTAGGATGTTTGCATATGATTTTGACATGAAAATGAGAAAGTGATTACCAAAGTTTCTCATTTAATGTTTTCAGAAAATGAAATTTTTGAAAAGTAAGAAAACGATTTCGAAAGTTTCTTACCCAGTAAATTATTTCCAAAATTCGTAAATCCTTCGGGTCATCAATAAGTCTTTCGAGCATGATGCTTAAATCCTTCAGGTCATCTGTAAGTGTTTTAAGAAAGATGATAAGTCCTTTGGGCCATCCATAAGACCTTCGGGTAGGATGTTTACACATGATTTTCACACGAGAATGAGAAAGCGATTAAAAAAGTTTCTCATTTAATGTCTTCAGAAAATGAAATTTTTGAAAAGTAAGAAAACGATTTCCAAAGTTTCTTACCCGATAAATTATTTCCCAAATTTGTAAGTCCTTTGGGCCATAAGTAAGTTTTTCGAACAAGATGATAAGTCCTTCAGGTCATCCGTAAAACCTTTGGGTAGGATGTTTTCAACCTTTATCCCCGACTCCCCAGTAGAGTCAATATTTGACTTGTTCGTGAAGAGAAATTAACATTTTTATTCCTGACTCCCTCACTGAGAAGAGTCAATCCTTGATTTTTCTCATGAATATAAGTCAATCTTTGTTATCTTTGACTTCGTTGTGAAGAGAATTCAATATTTGTTATCCTTGACTTCCTCGTGAAGAGAAATCAATAATTGTTATATCTAACTCCCCAACAAAGTCAATCTTGGACTTCCTCGTAAAGAGAAATCATTCTTATTTCATATTTGGTCTCCTCGGAAGAGTAGTGAAAGCAAATCGATCTTGAGTTTTGATCTCCACAGAAGAATAGTGGAACATATTCTTCTCATCCCAGATTTGGTCTTCTTGGAAAAGCAGCGAATCAAATCAATCTCAAATTTTATCTACCTGAAAGAAGAGTGGAACATATTCATTTTCCCTTGGATGTTATCTTCCTGAAAGAATAGTGAAGTTGATCCATTTTTCAAAGATTTTTGGAGTTTTATCTCCATGAGTGAATAGTGGAGTAGACACGTCTTCCAAAATTAATATAACTACCCAAAAAAGAGGCACAGATCAAGTCTGATCTCCCCTGAAAGAAGAGTAGAGTGGATTTCCCATCAAAGCATGAAGTCAACTAGACGAAAACTCCCTGTCTTTTCGTCTTTGCTATATTCTTGTGAACAAAAAAATGAGCAAAGAGGGGCAACTGTAGACATTCATTTTCGTCATGTTTTATAATAATGTTTATTTATTCTTATTATGATTCTTATTATGATTATTATTATGGTTATTATTATATAATTAATAATTAAAATTTTTACAAACAAGACCCAACATATCAAACCCGATCTAGGCCTAGACCCGTTCTAGGCCCAGACAACACAACAGGTCCAAAACCCGTCTAGGGTTTCTTCTCAAGGTCCCAACGCTGCCAACCTACTCAACCGTCTAATCAAGATGGAGATGGAAGGCCCAGATCTTCCATCAGATAGGGTTTTCACCCTAGCAGTCACCGCCTCCAGTGCCACCTCACCACCGCCGCTGTCGTTGTCAGACTCCACCGGCCAAATCGAAAAAAGATCTGGGTGCATTTAATGCACCCAGTCAACTCATAGTCACCCCTATGGTGAGTCACCACCGTAGCTCCGGTGACTCACCAGGCTTCACCCTTTTAACTAGTTCGAAGGGAGCACCATGGGGTCCTATAAAAAAGGACCTCGAACCTATAAAAGAGAGAAAAATGGCAACGATTCGAACCATAAAATCACTAACATAGGGCAACCAGAGAAAAACGGAGCAAACAAGAGCAACCAAATCATTCAAAAGCTATAGAACAATAAAAAAGAGAACGAGAGATCCTACCCACAATTGTCGGAGTTCTCCAAACCACGTGGAACCGCCGGATTTTCCTAGGTATTTCCTTAGATCTACAGAGTTTGGAAGAGTTTTAGGCTAAAAAGGGCTCGGATTTGGGCTTATGGACTAAAAAGCTTAAATTTTGGGTATGAAAAAATGAGAGATAGAAGGCCTATTAGGTCGGGTAAAGGATATAAATACCCTCCCCGAATGACGTCGTTTGGGGGAGGGACTATCTACTTATTTTGAGCATGGGGAAATCATTCTCGCAATCTTTCAGACTTTGTATCTTTACATTCTGGTCACTGAAATTAATTTCCACATGTTTTAATTTGTCTTACGAATTTTATTTTATTTCTATTTTAGTCACTAACTGTATTTATATAAGTTTTGTGTGAAATACCCGAGTTAGTCCCTATCATTTTAATAATTTATATTTTAATCCTGAATAATACTTAGGGTTAAATTACCATTCCAGTACCTCAATTTTATGATGTTTATGTTTATGGCTATTACTTTCGATGTTTGGCAATTTAATCCATGAACTTTAACATTTTTAATTTTTATTTTTATTATTGGTTTATTTACAATTGTAGTACCTAAAGTATGAGATATTTGCAGTTGTGAACTTAATATTTTGTAGTTTTATAATTTAATCTTTAAATTTATTATATTTATTATTTTAATTCTTTATTTATATATTTGTTAATTTTTACTAATTATAATATTTTTAAATATTATTTTACTCAAGTAATTTATAGAATCACGCCTTAACTGACAATGAATGTATTTCTAAGGACTATTCGTATAAAATAATATCCCTGTTTATTTTTCTAAAAAACAAATATCATAATTTAAATATTATTCGAATTTGCCAATTTTAATATTAAGATGACGTATAATCGTGTAAGTCCTAATTTTGGGCGTTGTGGGGGTGCTAATCCTTCCCCACACGTAACCGATTCCCAAACCTTTTCAAAATGAATCCCTGGTCAAACGCCGGTCAATTTTTATCTTTTAAAATTATTTTAAAAGGTATTTTCAAGTATTCGACTTACCTAACTCAAAAGTCGATGGCGACTCTAAATTTGTCTATTTATTTAAAAACCGACATGTCCCAATATTAAGTCGGATTGATCTCGAGAAAGCCCTAAAAGGTCGGCGGGGACAGTTTTGACACCTGTCATCTCTACTTCTAGAGGAGAAGAACCTTCTCCCTTATTCACACTCAAGTAATCGTCAAACCTTGGTGGGGGCCTCGGGTTTCTCCTAGTCTGCTGGTTCTACGAGTATGAGCGTGGGGAGATTTAAATGTGGTTAGTGGCATGGGCTTCAATATTCCACCCATCATAGATAAAAAGGCTATTTCCCAAAAGCACGACTTTAAGCATTTTTCTAGGTTAAAACAACAAGGCTACATTATTCCTGTTTCTGCCGACTTCCGAGATGTGTGGGCAAGCATTTCATTCACAATTTTGTTATCCAATTGGTTGGTTTTAAAAAAGAAGGGCTTTTATTCTTTGTCGACTGATGTTTCATCTTTTATGAACAGTACACATTACCGTAATATTAAAACCATTTTAAGACAGAACTAAACCTCACTACTTTATGGAAAGATTCTAAAAAGATTATTATTTTACTAAATAAAATAAAAAATTTAAGTCTGTTATGGCTGGATCTGTCTTGATGCATTGGAACGAAGGTACTTACATGCATTTATTCCTTGTTTATTGCTGAGATTGTTTGGTTACCACTAAAATCATATAAATATTCCTTCTTCTTCTTTTCTTATTTTCTCCTAGTCTGCTGGTTCTACTAGTATGAGCGTGGGGAGGTTTAAATGTGGTTAGTGGTGGTGACAGACCTCATTTCTTCTATTTCAACGTATATGTTGGCTATCTCATATAACTGATTGATCTTTGTTTTTTGACTATCCATCAAGGGGTACCTCAAAGGCTCGTGGCGGAACTCGAGATGTACGCAGATACCGTTTACTCATCCGACAGGTCATAGACATAATGGGTGGTTCTAGAGAATATTTCTGTATAACCCCTCAATGGCTTGCCAAACTTTTGGACTATGCCGAGGATGAAGGCTCTCGAGCCGTGGACGATTTTATTTGCTAGGCACTGATCGATAAAAAGATGTAAAACTGTTTAATGTCCCCTGTTGACCTTGCAGGTAATGACTCTTATCAATTTTGTATGTGAGGACCCCATGATGTTTATGCAGTCTTTGTATAGGGAAAAATATTTTGTGAGGTCTCTAGTCTCTTTTGGGAGTTTAAAGTGTGGAGGAATTTAAAATATTTTGACAATTTGAAAAATATAAATTTTCTTATATTTTTTTGAATTTTTTTAGATTTTTTAAATTATTATTTAAAAATAATAAAATAAAAGTTTAGTTGCATTTGACGGCCAAAAAAGATATTAATCATTAAATTATTATGTCATATCATCTCTTAACGACATTTAATGTAACAATGATATTTTTTAACCGTTAAAATATTTTAATTGTCATTTTTTTAAAAATTTTGAAAGTTTAGTGACAAAAATTTCATTTGAACATGATTTATATACATAGGATGTACTTGTCTCTAAAAGTATATGTTGTTTACATGGATGTATACATGATTTTATGTCATGAGACGAATTATAAAATTTTAGAGCACGAAAATAGATCATCAATTCAAAATATAAAAAAATAAATTGTATAAAAACTAAAAAATTCTAGGGGACAGTCGCCCCCTCCCCACATCTCTCAGTTCACTTCTAATTATTTATTTATATTTTCGGTATAAGTACATAAAAAGTGGATTGTATGCTAGAACAAGTGGTAAATATCAAATTTACAATGATAAACACCAAATTTGAAAAGAAAAATAACTAAACAATATCAAATTGAAGAGGTAAATATGATATTGAATGATCTCAAACTCCAGTGACACAAAAATTCTTTAAACTAGAATAACTGGGCTGTATGCTAAATTCATCCTTTTTCACGTACATTATCATAATGTTATTACATATCTAATCTAGAGTCTAGATACGCATATCAAATTAAGTAAAATATTGCCTTGCGTATATAAAATGTACAAGAAAATGCTTTAGAAATTAGAGGTTTTTTATCCTTAATTTGTTGCAGAGTGTTTAAAATATAGTTTTTTCAAAGATCAGGACTTGAAAATGTGGAATTTCGTTGGAAGTATGTGCATATATTATATCTCAAGTTATAAAATTTTGTTAGCTAGAAGTTAAACTTACCCTTTCAAATGAAATTTCATTAAATTATTTGTAGTGCAACATAAGTTTACAATATCTTTTGCATAGCAATTACTTTGGTTGCACCAACCAAACAACACTTCCACCAATACAATCACTTCCACATTATAATCAAATTAAACGTAAAAACTAATTAGAAATTGAATAATTATTGTATTTATATAAAACTAGTACATCAATCAGCTAATAGTATCATACAATCCGATTTTTTATGTCAAATCATAAAAAATATAATATTAAATGCAAAAGCGTATGTGAATCTTATAATATATTAAAACCTTAAATATTTTGGTTTTGATCTTTCAAGAAGATATGTTTCCTCTCTTTTCGTAAAACTCCCCATTGAACATAAGACAAGTTGCCTATATTTTGGGACCATTAAATTTTTTTATAAACTGGATATTAAATCAATTTATAAGTATTTATAATTCTACATCTCATCAAATTATAAATACAACTTATGATATTTGTACTTTATTTCCATGACACAATAATAATATGACACATGTAACATAATAAGTCACTTAATTTTGTATCATACTTTAAAATAACATTATACATTATACATATGTGCTCACAATTACAGATTTTAATCCAACATCAATTACATGTAGGGATGGGCACGGGACTCGAACCTGACAGGTTTCGACCCAATCGAGTTGGGGTTTTTTAAATTATGGGTTCGGGTCGGGCTTTTTAGAGGATAAGTTCGGTTCAGTTTTAGGGTAAAAAATAGTCGAACCGACACAATCCGATATGAAAAATAATATAATTATACCTTATATATTTAGAGATAATTAGAATAATACCTCTATTTATATTATTTTTTTTACAATTAAGTCTCTATTTTATTGAATAAAATTAATAATTTTATATTATTTTGGTTCAAATCGGAGTCGGAGTTGGGTTTTATCTCAAAAGTTGGGTTGAGTTTCAGGTCGAATGAAATTATCCTAAATTTGAGTTGAGTCAAATTTCTGATAGGGGGTCTAATTAAACTTTTCGGTTCGAATCGAATTGGCCGAAACCCTAGCTCACCCGACCATGCCTACCCCTATTTACATTAATACTACCGTGTCCTTATTGATTTATTCATATATGATTATATAGTTCGAAAGACATTTTGCATCACTAGAAAGGAAGTAAACTTTCCAAAGGTCAATGGTTTGTTTGCTTGGTTTCTAATTAATCAACAAGGATGGTAAACTTTCCAAATGTCATTTATATCTTGAAATTCTTGGGTATTATGGTTTTGATCTTTTAAGAAAATAGTTTTTTCTTGTTATAAAATTTTATGATAGGATGGAAAAAAATACAAGTTAACATATTTCTTGGGAATAACTAACTCTTTTTATATATTGAATATTAAATCAATTTATAAGTATTTATAATTTTATCATTCATCAAATTATAAATACAACTTATTGTATCTACATTTTACTTCTATGACACTTCAATACTATAACACGTGTAACATAATTGATCTCTTAATTAACAAGGTTAGGAAACTTGAACATGGTTGGATTCACCACACTGTACCCTCCATCGACCAGGAGATTGAGTCCACTCACATAATTTGCTTCGTCACTGGCCAGGTATAGAGCGGCCTTGGCTACACATTCTGGCTTGAGAATTTCACCCTTTAGATTTCCCATATTGCTCAATTTCAGTTCTACAATCGATCTCTGTTCTACAGTAATCCCCGGAAAGCTCGTTACGACGCCGTAAGGCGATATACAATTTACTCTTATTCCGTATTGTCCCAAATCAGGCGTCAAGTTCTTAGCCAGTCCCAGAATTCCATACTTGGTTGCTGCGTAACTGTGGGACGCAAGCCCTGCAATCGAAGTGCAAGCACTGGCGGTGAAGAGAATACAGCCTTTACGTTGGGGTATCATTACCCTTGCTGCATGCTTGGCTCCAAGGAAAGCACCAATCAGGTTGACTTCAAACATCTTTTCCAGGTCAGATTTTTTAGCATCCAAAATCCCTCCGATTGTTGGGTGGTCCATGATGCCTGCATTGTTGTACATAATGTCGAGTTTTCCATGTTTGGTGATGGTGGTGTCGATGAGATTGCGGATGTCGTCTTCATTCGATACATCGCAATGGATGAAGCAAACGTTTTCACCGAGCTTGCCGGCTATGGTTTGGCCTTGGCTATCTTGGATATCAGCAATGACAACTTTGGCACCATTTTCATGGAAAACATGAACAGCACTTGCTCCAATCCCACTGGCGCCACCCGTTATAATCGCCACCTTGTCTTCAAGCCTGAAATTTGATGATTATGCATTCGTGCAAATGAAACTTATGATCATCTTTAGAAATTTGAAGATTAAATTTGTTAAAACTAACAGTTGCTTCAGAAACTTATATACTAGTTCTTTGTTACCTCTTCTGAGACATTGCAATGCCTACTTTCACACGTCTGTGAAAAATTATAATTTAGCAGGAAGTGGAAGAAGCTAGAGGATTGGCTCTTGCGTATTTTCTCTCAGTGGCGTCCAGGCATTTATGTATGTGCATATATATACTAGTAATTAACCTATACTTCACCCAGAACATTTTATTGGTTCATTTTATGTCGGTCAATGGGAAAACTCGTTTTTAATTCTTGAAGAACAGAATTGACAATATTAATACCAGTAATTACCATTACATACGGGTGTAAGATTTTATGTTGGCGATGAGTTTAAATAATTTCAAAGAGATGTATTTATAAAATTTAAAAGAAAAATATTATCAATAAAAAAACATAAGGATAAATTACACGTTTATACCTAAACTATCAATTTTTATCCATTTTAGTACCCAAAATTTCAAAAATTTTAAAATCATATCTAACGTTTATTTTTGTTTTGCTTTAGTTCATCGCCGTTAAAAACTTAAGGGTGATTTGCACGTGACACCTTTTTTATGGGTAAATTGCATCATTTATCACTCAACTATATTCTCACTCCTATTTTGGTCACTAAAGTTTAAATTGTTTAATTTAATTATATAACTTTCAAATTACTTCTAATTTAATCACACTAACTTTTTAATTTCTTTTTTATTTTTAATTATATATTAATAAAATAATAAAAAAATCATGTCACAAAAATTATTAATAAAATAAATTAGAGTGATTAAAAATATGAGTAATTTAAAAGTTGAGTAGTTAGATTGAAAATTTTCAAACTTTAGTACCAAAAAAGGAGTGCAAAGATAGTTGAGTGATGAATGATGTAATTTACCCATAAAAATACAGTGTCGTTAAGTTTTTAACGGCAATATACTAAAATGAAACGAAAAATAAATGTTAGGTATGATTTTAAAAAAATTAAAAGTATAGGTACTAAAATGGATCATAACTAATAATTTAGATATTAAACACGTAATTTATCCAAAATATAAAAATATTTAAATTATATAAAAATTTAAAATTTTGAGGTGAATATCCCGCTAATTCCTTCGTCTATCCCTTATTATAATATTTGGGAGAAAAAGTTAGAACTTCAACCAGAGAACATGCGTTAATTTAAAAAGTTTGAAACATATGGGAAATCATTATAGCAAACTCTTACCGATTAATCCTCTGAATTTACCAAATCCACGAATGTCATCCATTTTTGCCCTTAACATTTTTTTAGAAGTTACGAATTATAAATTTAAACTATTCATTTCTCTTAAATTAAGGATATTTTTTTTTTTACTTTTTACAAATTACATACTAGAATTTTCAAATATTCATTTGTTGAATTATAGAAAAGATTATTGTATCCCGAGAGTTGTTCATGTTATGGAACGATGATTGGCATAATCTTGCGATGATCATTTGCGTGAAAAATAAATAAAAACAGAAGTTCACGTTTGATAACATAGCAGGAAAGGAAAAACATCCGTACAAGTTACCAACAATGCTAATTTTTACGTATTTTATTTCTTTAATACAAAATCGTACAATATTTTTTGTCCTCCCTGTTCCTTAGGGTTATTATTTATTAATCCAGATTGATCTGGATCATACACTTAGTTTTTGTGAGTGAGACTTCCAACAGAGATTTTCTGCATACATAATAACTCAAACTCGAGACTTTTTTGAACAATATCAAGTTGTTTATCACTTGAACCAACCCCGTTGATGTATTTTTTTATTCATCAGAAAATATACTATTACTTTTGAGTTGATTCTCTTAAAATAAAATAAAAATTATTTGTAGCGACAACTTTCGTATTTTTCTTTATTTTTAGCTATTACTATATTTTTCTCTTATTTATGGTGTGTAGGGACGGACGAAAAATTTTATGTCAGAAGGTCAAATTATAAAATTTTTGAAGAGATAAACATATAAAATTTTAATAGCGAAAATAAATTATCAGTAAAAAATATATAAAAAAACCTAATTTATATGAGAATTTAAAATTTTCAAGGATTCCCTACTAACCGTCTCGGTCCATCTTGATGACATGTGTGTGAATATAAATAATTTTCATTAAAAATATTTATAATAATTATTTGAGCAAATGGTTATTTGTGGATGATAAGATAATTATATATGAATTTGTTGCTTTTATTTATTCATAATCAGTATTATATAAATATTTTATTTAAAGATTATAAATAAAAATATGAACATGGAAAATATGCTTATAATGATACTAATTATCGTTTAAAATAAAAATATTTTAATAATTTTTAAATTACTTTAGACTCAAATTAACTCAAAACATTAATTTAATCAGATGTTTTATATAGTATTTGTTTTCGTGTCTAACGTAGAAATGTTGAAATATGTAGGGATGGACCAAATGAGGGTAGTTGGGGGCTGTCGTTAGAGGGGTTTAAAATTGGATATTTGTATTTTGGGTATTTGAAATATTGAGTATTCAAATTTTTAGATATTAAAATATCAGTATGTGTCATATTTTTATTTAAATTATATTATTTTAAAAAATATAAAAAGTCTAAAATACATCATTCATACATAAATTTCAAATTTCAAATTACATAATTAAAAGATAAAATGTATTTAAAAGAATTAAATAAATATACTTAAATATAAATTATTTCAAAATTAAACAAATAATTTGAGAAAATGAAATAATTTAATAAATTTAGAATTTAGAATGTTATGGTGAAATAATTTAAGAAATTATGAATATAGAACGTTAAGGTAAAATAATTTTAAGAATTAATAATAAAAAAATTAATATTAAAAAAATAAAAAATTAAAATTGGGTACCAAATAGTCAAGTAGTCAGTTAAGAGGAATTTAGGAATTTTGTGACCCGTGCTTGATTCGAAAACCCATAAAAATAATGGATCAATACTCGACCAACAAATTCAAGTATTTTCATTATAAGTGCACAATATTTTTTAATTGGGTCCGTCAGTCAGCAGGTCCGTAATTCGATTCGGGTATTTTTGAACACTCATAACGGTTGCCCTTAAAAGTTTTAAATTCTTATATATGTTAATTTTTTTATATTTTCTATTGCTAAATTATTATTTTTTTAGAATTTTATAAATTTGTTATACCTTAAAATTTTATAAATTTATTCTCTAACATAAAATTATGCATTCATATATGAAAATATGAAAGCTGCGAAGTAAACGAAATCGAATAAAATGAAAAACCAGGCAGATGGTTAAATTGACAAGGAACATATATGAAGTAGAAGAGTCACATGAAAAGGAGACTCATAGCCCTCCTTTACTTGTTCAAGTTATCCACAGGTTGCTGATTCTTATATTGGTAAGCATCGGCAAACTATTCCATGGATGACTTTCATCAATTAATTAATTAATTAATTTCCCAAATTCAATGCTCTTCTTTCTATTTCCCAAAATCGACTAATTTACCTAACTGGTTTGTAGCAAGAGCATAAATTTTCACACTTCTCGAAACAGGGCTGAACTTAAAAGGAGCCGATGAAGGGTATTATTCTTTAAAAATTTTAAATTTTTATATATTTTAAATATTTTTATTGATAATATGTTTTTGTTCCTTGAAATTTTTACAAATGTGTTGTTCTTTCTATAATTTTATAACTTTTTTTCTCTTAACGTAAAATCTTGCTTCCGTCTCCTATCGAAAATCTTCTTCCCATCCGTTAGTCCAGAAACTAATGGAATTGCCCTAGTTATCAATGCGTCCCACCTAAAGAGTGAACAGAGAACTTGCATCGTTAAACGGACTGATTTTACGACTATCATATCATATTACAAATATGTGCATTAAAACAATAAACTTATAACTCATATGCTAAAATAAATCATCACATAATACATCACTTATTCATATGGACACAATTAATCAAAATAAGACAAATAATAAGAAATATTTAGTTATGAAACTTAGATCATGGGATTAGCATAATTATGAACTCTTTATTAACACAACGAATCATACAAGCTAACCGTAACTCAGAACACTCAGTAATTCTTACCTTGCAAGCTTGTCAAAATTCAACTATTTTTTCGCCTTTTGATTTGTTAGATGATTGTGTTGGTGGATTCAATATTCAGGTCCGTTTCTAAGATTTTAGTGGCCTAAGAGTAGAGGTGTAAATGAATAGAGTGTTACCTTGACGGCCTTCTACTTTGCACACCACCACCCACAACTCTACCATTCATTCTCCATGATGTCGAGAACACAACCTCATCGAGCAGTAGCAAACCCTTATTGCCCCTGTGTGAACCTAATACCTTTCTTCTGCTCCTTGCAAAATACAGTGTCGTCATACATCCACCAACCTCGTTTTTATTTTTTTCAATCTTTCACCAATATCCCAACCATTTGTCTTCCATCCTAAGTCGCAACAGCCTCCCTACGTAAGCACAACCCAGCAACAGCCCCCATAAGTTTCAATGTTATTTTTTAAGGGTCTCAACGTTTTTCTTTCTTTTTTTTGTTTCGTGTTAATAAAATTAGTTGACCCTTATTCCCATATGTAATGGGGTAAGGGGAGGTAGGATAGTAGGCTGCCCCCAACGTCAGGTTGAAAGCAGCTTCCGTAAGAGACCTCGCGGAGAAGTGTTTTGATACTCCAATATAAATGTAAGTAGAGGTCTCTCTACAATGTGCTATTTAGCGAAGTGTCTCGACACTATGATTGAGCGGAGGCATCTCCATCATGCGCTGATGCAAAGGCTTCCCCGTACAAAGGCTCTTGATGCTAGATATGAAGGTATTAATCATGTGACGAGAGGAACCCTATAGACGAAGGAAAATTCTTTTTCATGTAATTTTTTCAATGCTTTGTGTAATATCTCTCGTGGAGGGTGACATCACAGGTGAATGATTTGATAGAATATATCAACATTTCGACGCTATGGAGGGAAAACAAAGGTTTCTCAACTCTTTTAGTTGTTGATTGTAGTGGTGATAGAGTTGTTGTAGCAAGAGATATGGCATAAGTTTCTCTAACACTACAACAAAAGTGTTCTGTAGCGGCGTTTGGAGAGTAAACGCCACAATATTTTGGAATATAGCGGCGTTTATAATCCGAACGCCGCCAAATGATACTTTAGCGGCGGTTTTCCAACAAACGTCGCAATAGAATTGTAATTTAACGGCGTTTATGGCACAAACGCCGGTATAGAGTTATTTATAGTGGCGTTTTATCAACAAACACCGCAAAAGATTAATCATTTAGCGGAGTTTAAAACGCCGCTATAGAGTAGTAATAGTGCGGCGTTTATTGATAAAGGCCGCATTATGGTTAATTATTGTGGCGATTTTAAAAAACGTTGTAATATGCTTCATCAATATGTGATACTTTAGCGGCGTTTTTTGTACAAACGCTGCAATATAGTAGACATATAATGACGTTTTTCCAAAAAAACACCGCAATAGAGAAGTATTTTGCGGCGTTTTAGGCCAAACGCCGTAATAGAATGATAAATTAGCGACGTTTATATCTCAAACGCCGCAATAAATAATGCTTTAACGTCGTTTTTAGACAAACGCCACAATAGTGTTACTTAATAGTGGTGTTTTTTTTTTGTATAAACGCCGTAAAAAATATGTGATATAGTGGTTTTTTTAAAAAATGTCGCAAATTGTTAAATATATGGTCCTCCTTTTTCTCCTACCTGAACCCTAAAATCATTTCAACTCTTCATCCCTCAAAGCTTCTTCTTTGGTACAACAACAGGCCGAGCACGATTCCAAGCGTCGTCGTCTTTTGAACGTCGGCCCTCTGACCGACGAACTATAACACAATTGTACGGTTTGATCCCTTTTATCACTAATGATATTTTTCATTTTTGTTTTTGTTGGTATTCTGAAAATGGGGAAAACCCATAAAGCTAACGTATTAGAGAAAAAAAGGAGCAGGTGTTGCGTTGAGTAAGAGAAATTATCATAGGAATGTCTATGTGGCGTATTTGCTCTGACGATGGATCAAATTATCATTGGGAGGCTATCGGTCTGGTCTCGCCGTCGAAACTCGATGTCGAACCGAAAGGAACTTCTATTGCTCCATACCATTCCATGGCCAATCTCCTAGTTGAAGGTAATAATCTATAAATCTTTAAGCCGCTATATATACTATTTTTCTACAATCACTAAAATTTCATAGATCGTACGCATGTAGGATCTTCGAAGCTTATTGAGAACGATGATAGAGGAGTGGATAAATACACGATGTTTAGAACCGAATTTAGTAACTCTGTGGCGTTGAAAAAATCTTCAATTGCAAAAGCAGTATCTATCCTCAATGAAGACGACATTGCCTCAACTGTTACTCCAAGCAAACGTTTATATCATCTATTTAAATTTAGTTTAATGTTTGATTCAGTTCCCAAGCCACCTCCAATCAAGTTTCATAGTATAGGTGGAAGGTCGTTATCTATTTCAAGTGAAGCACTGAAGCGCGCAAAGAGTCTTCTTGGTGAACCGGATGTTGGGGATTTATTTGGTGAAATGGATGAAGAGTTTCTCCATATGGAGTTTACATGGAGGAAAAACTTAACGATGCGTCGTCAAACAAGGAAAACAACTTTCCTACGTCCTTTCCCCAAGAAGGAGCACAACTAAATATATTATAGTGAACAATATGATGAAAAAACAGTTTATGCATAACTTTAATGTTTCTAAATTTTATTGTATTGCCTCTACTGTTAAGTATATTTATGCATAACTTATGGCTTAATTGAAATGTATGGTTGTTGGTAATTAGGTTAAACAAAAAGAGGAGTAAATTTATGTTATGTAGAGCATAAATTAAATATTTATAAAATGTTAATCTTATATAAATCAATGTATTTAGCAACGTTTGTATCAAAAAACCACGCTATATAACTCACCTTTTGCGGCGTTTGTATAAAAAATGTAGAGTACAAATGAAATATATGTAAAATCATTTAATTTTATCTAAATAAAGGTAATTAGCAGCGTTTGTATCCATAAACGCGCAATAGATTAGCACTTTAGAGGCGTTTTAATACAAACGCCGCAAAAGAATTGGACATTAGTGGCGTTTTCATAGAAACGCCGCAAAAGATTAGTAATTTAGCGGAGTTTTTGTAAAAACACCGCAATAGGTTTCACATATAGCGACGTTTTTCTAGAAAATGCCGCAAATGATGCGTACTTTAGTGGCGTTTTGACAAAAAACGCCGCAAATGTTTTTAACATTAGTTACGTTTTTAATTAAAAACGCTGTAATTGGTTACCCTTCAGTGGCATTTGTATTGTTAAACGCCGCAAAGTCCGTTTTAATTCTCCTCTAGCCCTAGCCCTTTTTTCCATCACTATTGTCCGTTCTCTCACGCCAATTACAGCAGCCATCTCCTTCACTGCGCCTAGCCTCCTTCGCCTCCAACGTCGTCGCAAGTAGTACACCCATTCTTCGATCGATAAGTAAAATCCCAAATCCAACCCAGCATTTCTTAACCCTTCTTCCCTTGTTTCCCTTCGATTTCTCTCTGATTTGAGACTTGGATAAAAAATTTCGCGATGAAAACGAGAAGCTTTTCGCGATACCCAAGTTAGGCTTTCTTTCTCTTCATTCATTTGCCCTCTTAGGAGTGTTTATAACTTCTTTCTTGTTTTGGTTGAGTTGTTTATAATCTTTTCTCTCTGATTTGGTTGAAGATGAGATGCATAAAACTCGTAAATAGCTCTTGGTGTTTTCTTTCTCATTTACTTGTGTTTCTCACCACTTTGGTTTTATTTGGTTCCCTAATAATTGAAACATACATGTTGTTTTGCAAATGTTGACAAATGATTTAATGCGTTTAAGTGAAGATTTTGTTAATGTTGGGAAAGAACGTACAATTTCTCATTTATGGAGTAAATAGCATGGTTCGTGAATTTCATTGTGGCCCTCTTTAGGTTTATTATTTATGGTGCTCCAATATAACACCATGAGCAAATTTAAAAAGTATATGGCACTTCAATCTGTTTTCTTTTTGTTCAAGTTACATTTCTGGCAGGCCTCTTTCTTTGAATTTTATAGAACGACATGGTCTTGTTTTTCAAATTGGATGCGGGAGTTAAAAAGAATTTTGAGTTGTATTTATACTTGAGTTTACTCTGACCTGCAGGCTACAGTTGTGCTGGAAGTATGTTGTACTTAGATTAGGTGGAAAATCTTTAGCCTTCTTTTCATTGAAAAAAATGTGGAAAAAAGAGATTATGTTTAAAGAAAGAAAATTTATTATCTATCTTGTCTTTAAGTTGAAAGTATCAGTGAAGTTGGAGAAGTGATGTTCTCATTTCTGATGGTTGTATTTTAGGTTGACTGTTGGATTTTCATGAAATTCTTATTCAATTCTGGTTTGGAATGATTTAGAATTATGTTTAGTGGGAAGGGACTTTTTCTGTTCATCATTTCTTCTTTTCGTCTTTTCTATTCTCTCTCTTCTTCTTTTCGTAATTTTTTTCCTTTTTAATTTTGTCGATAGAGCCAATTCCAAGTGGAAATCTGCCTCCTGGTTTTGATCCAAGTACTTGCCGCAGTGTGTGAGTGTTTGCCTAAATTTCTTTTTTAGTTGTTTTTATATGGTTCTTTTCACTTGTTTTATATTTTTAGTGTATGTTATTTCCCTTATTTCTTAAGAAACTGTACAAGTTGCCTTTATGCTTATAATTATATTCATTGAGATACTTTTCCTTCTTGAATCTGGTGATAAAAATGTTTTCCCCTACCCTTAGCGCAAAAATTTAAGCTAATGGCTCATTTGATTAATAGTTAAATGGTTTATGGAATTTGATAGAACTTGTATGTTCTTGCATCTTTCGAACAACTCAGAAAGTTACTTGTAGCCTTTTGTTTACTTATTTAATTTTTGAGCAACTGCAGGTATGTGGGAAACATACATACACAGGTGACTGAATCGCTACTTCAGGAGGTTTTTGCAAGTACTGGTCCTATTGAAGGTTACAAGCTTGTCCGAAAGAACAAGGTATTATTTTTAATAGTGCATCTTTTTTATATATCTGAAACTGTCAGGATGATCTTTTTTATAGTACTGGTCCTTTTGATTGTTGTATTATTGATCTTCTGGTCTGTACTCTACTTGAGCAGTCATCATATGGATTCGTCCACGACTTCGATCGTAGATCAGCTGCTCTTGCTATATTGTCTCTGAATGGAAGGCATTTGTAAGTATTAACTTTTGTTGTCTTCCACTTACTTTGTTTTGAGTGTGCATTTCCAGCATATCATGTAATCTGCAGGTTTGGATAGCCTATCAAGGTCAATTGGGCATATGCTAGTGGTCAGAGAGAAGATACATCATTGTTCTGTTTGTACGTTCTTCATATGCAAAATTTCTTCGTTCCTTTTCTTGATCAGCTTATTAAACTGTTATTCTTGATTATCACTTTCACATCGACTTTATTGTGCCATGAAATTGCAGACACCTTTGGAATGTGGATGATTCAACTAATATCATAACGTTTTCTGCATTGCCATTTCTTACAGGTTTTTTTCCGGTCCCAACAAGAGCATCGCATTCGCAAGTAGTTCCTTAGGATTTTGAGCATCGTATTCGCAAGTAGTTCCATAACAAGATAATCGCTGTGTTCTACTTCCAAGCTTTTTGGTATTTAAATCTCCGTTTTTGTTTCTCTTTAAGTTTTCTTCATTTATTCTATTTTATTTGTTTATCTGTTTATTTAACTCCTCATCATTGATGGATTCTCAAAGATAATACCATAAAAAAGAAATGGTAATAATCCATGACTAGTAATAGGTACCTTGCATCGAGCCTTCTTTGAGAGGATATCGATGGTAAAGGAAATTCTCAACCTTAATTTTATACGGAACAAGGATGTGATCCTATTAACAGAGATCAAAAACCATTATAAAAATCTAGTAAACTAAAACAATATTTAAGCAAAGGATTACAATAGACGTAAGGACTTTTAATAAAATTATAGGGCACTTCCTACATCCGCTCGGGGACTTAACCAACGCCTTATTAATTTGTGAGAATACACTAAAACAATTCCTGAAAATCAATAAAAACAAACAAAAACCCAAAAAAACTGTGAAAGCCATAGATGATTGCAATTTTCTTTCATCAAGTCGTTGAAGAAAGGACTACGATGACCATAGAAATCCATCTCCCAAACATAGATGCAGTGGGCGACGTAGGGAGGGGATCCCAAGGAGAATGGGTTACCTAGAATAATTAACTACTCCAATGAATATAGTTTACCTATAATAATTAACTACACCAATGTCGATATTTTCTGTAATAAATAAACCATTTTTTTTGGCTCTTTTGCATAACATGAATGTTGATATTTTCTTGCATATTTTGTTATACACTTTCATCGGTTTGAATTCTCTCTCTAGGTGTTAATTGAGTTGAGCAGCTCGAATTTAATTCGATTGTGAGGAACACATTTCTCAGGAAACAAAGGTAATCATCTCTCTTTAAGAATGAAACATGAGTTTGTTTAGATATAAATGCATATCGATTTCGATGAAACATCTGTGAAAATGATTAGTTCTATACTATGTAGTTCTATTTACGCACCCTTATAATTGTTATAAAATAACAGGGATACAATTGCTCCCATAACATTTTATAATTTTAAATGTCTTATAATTTAGGAGTGATTAGTTCTATACTATGCAAATATTAGTATGCACTAAATATGATAGTTTAATGCTTATGTTTAGGTTCTAACTTTTTCTATAGTTTTAGCATTTAACATTTGAAATTGAAACTCCATAAATACGAAATGGATAAGACTTAAATGGATTTCTCAAGGGTAAGCATCGAATATCGAAATGGAGACGAAAACTTTCTAAATTTAGCTTTTCTGAATGCAAGCCAAGAGAATATGATTCTTTGCCCTTGTAAGAACTATGTTAACATTAACTGGCACATTCGTGAAGTTGTGTACGAGCATCTAGTTGTTTTTGGATTTGTTCGGGGTATAGAAAATGGATCTTTCATGGAGAGTTTGTATCAGATAGATCTGCTTCCACGAGTTATTCGACTTATCCTGCTCCTTCTCACCATCTAACTTTTAGAGAAGATGATATGGAAGGGATGTTACGAGATGCATTTAATATGCACAATAGTCAGCCGTATGTTACAGAAAATTATTGGCAGAATGATGTTAATGATTCCATTGAGATGGGAAGAATTGGTTGCGATGAAGAGCCAAATGGAGAAGCGACAAAGTTTTACAAGTTGCTGAATGAAATGAATGAACAACTTTATGACGGATCAAAGTTTTCAAAGCTTTCTTTCTGCATTCGACTTTTCCACTTAAAAATGCCTAGGAGGGTGGACTGGGAACTCCTTTATGCAATTGTTGGAGTTACTAGGAGAAGTGTTTCCTTTTGCAAAAATCCCTCAATCATGTAAAGATATGAAGAAAATGATAAAAGATTTGGATCTTGGATATGACAAAATTCATAGTTGTCCGAATGATTGTATGTTGTATTGGGGTGATCGAAAAAATCAGGAGTCTTGTCATGTATGCGGAAAATCTCGATGGATGAGTAGGGAGGCAGAAAATGTTACTAAGGATGAAGCTCAAGCACCATCAAGAAAGAAACCGGTCAAGATTCTTCGATATTTTCCTCTCATACTTAGGCTACAAAGATTGTTTATGTCCTCCAAGATTGTTGAGTCTATAAGGTGGCATCATGATAGCAGAACCAATGATGGATTATTATGGCATCCTGTGGATTCTTTAGCTTGGAAGTCATTTGACAACAAGTATCCAAGTTTTGTGAGAGATCCTCAAAATGTCAGGCTCGGTCTTGCAACTGATAGGTTTAATCCATTCAAAATCATGAGGACTTCGTATAGTACTTGGCCTGTTGTACTTGTTCCATACAATTTGCCTCCCTGGATTTGCATGAAACAATCACCTTTCATCTTATCCATGATAATCCCTAGCGAGAAAGGCCTTGGAAATGATATTGATATTTACATGCAGCCGCTAATTGTAGAGTTGAAATAGTTATGGGAAGGGGTTGAAACGTACGATGTGTTGACGAATGAGAACTTTAATTTACGCGCTACTTTATTATGGACAATTAATGATTTTCCTGTGTATGTAAATTTATCTGGTTGGAGTACCAAAGGTCGTTATGCTTGTCCTTGTTGTGCTGCACACACATCTTCAAAGTGGTTGGTTAATGGAAAGAATTTCTCTTATATGGGACATCGTCAGTGGTTACCTAATAATCATAGATTTATATGTCAAAAGAATATGTTTGATGGTGATGAAGAGTTTTGAAATGCTCTTGACCAAACAATCGGCTCTGAAATTTTCAGAATGTTGAAAAATATCAATTTTACTTATGGAAAGATGAATCAACCAAGTAGTACACGATCAAAGAAAAAGGCAAAGCATGTCAATGAAGAGGTTGAAGTTGACGAACAAACTGATGATGAGTTTGATGAAGAGGATGATCCAAATGAGGTAGACTTATTGAGAAAGAGGAGTATGTTCTTTGAGTTACCTTATTGGAAAAAACAGATTTTGAGACATAATCTTGATGTAATGCATATTGAGAAGAATGTTTGTGAGAATATTATCGGGACCATTCTGAATGATGGCAGAAAATCTAAAGATAATCTTAAGAGTCGACTTGACTTAGTGGAGATGGGAATTCAACATGATCTTCATCCGCAATTACATTCGAATGGAAGATATTTCTTGCCGCCTTCTATTTTTTCTCTTTTGAAGAAAGAAAAAGAAGTGTTTTGCACAGTGTTGAATGGCATAAAGGTCACAGATGGGTATGCATCAAACATTTCTCGATGTGTCAGTGTTAAAGATCAAAGACTTTATGGTTTAAAGTCACATGATTATCACATATTAATGTAAGATTTACTGGCAGTAGTTGTTTGCGGTTGCATATCGAGTAAGGCGACGTCTTGTATCATTAAACTTTCTAATATAATGAAAGCCATCTGTGAGAAAGTTCTAATGGTTGAAGAACTTGATAAACTACAAGATTTAGTCGCCTTGACTTTATGCAACTTGGAGAAGATATTTCCACCTTCACTCTTCACAATTATGGTGCATCTGCTAATTCATCTTCCTCGCGAAGCAAGAGTTGGTGGACCAGTTTTCTATCGATGGATGTACCCTATATAGAGGTGTTAATTGAATTACACGTTTCAAATTACTACTGATGATACCTTTTAATAAAATGTATTTACGTAGTATGTTGTTTTGTGTATAGGTTCTTGGGCAAGTTGAAGTCTTATTGTCGTAATAAGCGTTATCTGGAAGGATCAATTGCTGAAGGGTATTTGGCAGAGGAATGTATGACATTTTGCTCTAGATATTTGGAAGATGTTGAAACAAGATGGAATATACCAATTCGAAATGATGTGTTAAGTACCGATGACTTACCTCAACATTATTTGTTTGGAAGTTATGGTCAACCATTAGGGAAAGTTGAAATTGCACACTTAGATGACACGTCTTGGGTACAAGCACACCGATATGTTCTTTTCCATCACGATTCAATAGATCCCTTTCGCACGTAAGTCTTTTGGACCCAAACTATATGAAATCTCTTAATCTTTTATATATATCAATTTTTAACGACATAATATACTTTATAGTGAGTTTAAAGAAGTCTTGAGATCTCGTGCACGCTCCCGAAGATTAAATCAGCGAGAGCTATATATGTCTTGCTTTTTATATTGACTTCAATGCAAATTAATTCACCATTTATGTGTAATAGGTTTCGAGTGGGAGAGAAGTTAGTGAAGATGTTAAATGGCTTTCTCAAGGTCCGAATAGAATAGTTAAAAGATATACTGCCTTCCTCATTAATGGGTTCAGGTTCCACACGAAATCTTATGAAAGATTAAGGAGGAAACAAAATTGTGGAGTCGTAGTTACTTCGTCAACTACAAGTTATGCTACTGTCAGGGACAATAATCCGTAGGAGAGAGAGGTCTATTATTATGGAAATCTTACGGACATTATTGAGTTAGATTATTATGGATAACGAAAGGTTGTGTTGTTTCGGTGTGACTGGGTTGATGTAAACAGATGCATAAAAAGAGATAAATTCAGGTTTACAATGGTGAATTTCTCTCAATTAATTCATACAGGTCAACGTTTGATGGATGAACCATATGTATTTTCTTCTCAAGTGAAACAAGTATTTTATTATCATGATCCAATAGATGACGGTTGGTATGTTGTGCTCCGAAATACTCCCATAGACTTGATAGAAATCGGGGATGGAAGTAGAGATGAAATTGAAACAAGATTAGAATGTTTACCTCTACTACCACAAAACTTAGATGAAACTATCATAAATACAACACAATTTCAATGGGTTCGGGAGGACGTTGATGAAGATATTTATGACAACTAACATTACATAAGAATGTCGTACGATTTTATATCTTCATTTATTTATTTATAATGTTATAACCTTTAACATGTTTTCTTTCAATATATTCATTAATTAATTCGTTTTTTTATTACACATGTTTGTTTATTACAGATATCATGCCGATGAGAAAAATAACTTATTTGCGGGTTGTTTGAGCTTCGGAAGACCATGAAGAAAGAAATAACGAGGAATCGAATGCACCTGAGTCTTCCGAAGTTCATGAAACTGTTGAAGAAGAAGTAGAAATTCAAGGTAATCTTCGAAACTTTATTTACTACTTTGTTCATTTTCAAAACGGACATTTAATAATTTCTTATATAGTCGAAAATGTTGGAACGTGCAAGACTCGAGGACGTACAACTTTGAAGGAATTATATCAACTTCCTCCTCGGCATCGTGTCAAAGTTTCAAGAAACGATGCCGATCAACCTATTGGCCCAGAAGCACGTTTTCTAGTAGGTTAATTAGGCATAGTTGGACGTAATACGAATCTGTTACCGATCAATTATGAGTCATGGCGCGAAATGCCTAATAGTAACAAAAATCAGACGTTGGATTTTGTTAAGGTAATAATGTCATTATTAGTATATACTCTATAGAAATTCAATAGTAATGTATACTTACGGTGCACACTTATTTGCTATATAGGATAAATTTTCTTTAGAGGTCTCTGACGATTATGTGAAGCAAGCGTTAGGGAAGAGTTGAAGGGACCACAAGAGCTCCTTAAAGAATAAACACTTCAAGAATGATCTCATCCTTGAAGAGAAGCTGCAAACAGTACCACCTGGAATGCTCAGGTACCAATGGGAAGATGCAGTCAGATTTTGGAGTTCACAAAAAGGACAGGTATGATGTATTTTTCAGAAATAATTGTAACAAATTATAAATCATCATTAAAAGTGGTTGTTTGACATTGTAGGACTTAGAGCATGTTGGTGTTGCTAGCAGGCAACATCAAAAGTTTACACACAAGGCTGGATCGAAGAGTTTTGCTTGTATAGCTAATGAGGAGGTATTATAGATTATTGACATTGTTTTTGTATTCCATGTACATACTAACTCATAGTAATTATATTATGGTAAATTATAGGAAAATATATCCGGTTTTAAAGTTGGTCGAATCCAACTATTCGACATGACACGTACGTAGAATGATGACACTCCTATGACTGCTGAAGCTGCATAAATTATGGTACGTTTATTGGGTAGATGTTTTAAATTTACCTGACTTTATTTATATTTGTACCATGACATTTTTTATTTTAATTAATTATTCACCTTATTATTAGGAGAAATTGAGGGAGAAAAGGGTGGAGTATCATGCTACTGGTTCGAGGCAATGTCTTGTTAATGATGATGACATTGAAAATCGAGCTATTAATGATGTTTTGGGTCCTGAAAAATATGGTCGAGTGCGTTGTCAAGGATCATTTGTTACTCCCACCAAATATGTTATGGATATAGAGTTTGATATTATTGATGTCATGTTTGTTGGATAATGGAACAGGTTGAAAAAACAAATTTGGGGTAATTGACAATAATTTTTTAATTGGTCAAATTCTGTGTTATTTAGCGGCGTTTGTATCAAAAAAAAGCCGCAAAAATATTAACATATATTGTGGCATTTTTTGTTACAAACACCACTATATACCAACCTTTAGCGGCGTTTGTATACTAAAACTCCATTATATACTAGACCTTTAGCGGCGTTTGTATCCTAAAAACGATGCTATATACCAGACCTTTAGCGGCGTTTGTATCTTAAAAACGCCGTTATATACCAGACCTTTAGCGGCGTTTGCATCCTAAAAACGCCGCTAAATTTCAAAACCTATTGTGGCGTTTGTAAGACAAATGCCGCTAAATATCAGTACCTATTGCAACAAATGCCGCTATAGATCGTTACCTATTGAGGTTTTTTTTATTAACAAATGCCGCGAACTTTAGCGGCGCTTTTTGCGTCATTTGTAATAGCGCTGCAGGTGTTTTTTGCGGCGCTTAAAATTACCGCTATAAGTCAAAAACACCGTAAAAAGACAGTTTTGCTGTAGTGTAAGTCCTTAGTCAGAGAGGAGACAACTCAACTCTCTCTAAGGGGTTGGGTTGACAGGTGAGGGCATTTTTGTCATGATCGATGAAAATAGAGGGGGAAGGCCAACACTCCCCTTACATGGGTAAAGGCATCTCGATGTCATAGTTGAGGCATCTCAACACTCTTTGAAGGTAACTTCGGGCTTTATCAGTAAGAATGAGAAGCATCTAAACATCAATCGGGCTTCTAGAGGTATCTCAACAGTTTTAGGTGAGGGCATCTTAACACTCATTAGAGTAGAGGTTCTCAACTATTTCAATCGGTTTTAGGACATAATTCTATAGTATAGGAAGAGCGTGAGACATCTCAATAATTTTTCAACCAAGTAAAGTAGGCTACTCAGTCTACGACAATGCATTGCAATATGTGTAGAGATATCTCAACGCGTGTCAGTCACTATAGGTAGAACTAAGACATCTTTATCGTGGTAGAAATAGGGTAGAAGTATCTCAACACTGAAGCGAAGGAATCTCGACCCCTCGTGTAGATTCGTATACATAAGTTTAGGTAAAGACAATTCAACGCCCTCAGAGGCAACTTATGATTCTGTAGGTATAGAGGCAACTTAACAGTTCTACAAGTAACAGGCGGAGATATCTCAACGCTTTTGGCCAATCGCTGATAACAACAATATTTAGATCTAGAAAAAAGTAGAGACATCTCAACACTTAAAGCAGAGGCCGCCCAACATTTTTAGCCAAAAAGAGAGGTATCTCCACCATAGTAGCACAATGTAGCCTCTCACATTGTGGTAACATAGTAGAGGATAATAGAAATGTACTTGAAGATTCAATGCTTAAGCGAAGGTATCAAAACCCCAATACCAAAATATATTAGTTGTTCAAATATAACATGATATTCTAAGAGGAGAGTTTTCTAAGTACATATACTAGGAGTACCTTGGCAGTTTTTAGCGAGGGATATTCCTATCAAAACAAGTTAGTGAACTCACATAATATATCGATGAGGGTTTTCTTAATACATGTTCTAAGAGTATTCCATACGATCTCTGAAACAATTATTCCTTCCAGCACATGTTATTCATTAACTGTTATTCATTAACTATTATGGTTACTTGTCGGTAGAGCGATGCCCGCGATGTGGTGTAAAGGATTGTTGTATATGCTTTCCAAGCTTTTCTGTGTTAGCCTCAATTAGAGGATGTTGTTCAAGGTACGACTCATGGTGCTTTCGAGGATGCTTCCTCTTACACTCTAATGATCCTCTAATGCTACCCTTGACCAGGATGTCATCATAGTGATGGACATCTATGGCGACAACATCCATTATTTTTTAGAGGATGTGTTTTGTAACACCACAAACTCTTTGTTCATATGCTTAAACCTCTGGGTTGGCAGAGGTGTGTTGGGTTCGAGTTGGAACACTTGTAGTAAGAGCAACCTTGATGAGAGAGACAGGCAATGTTGCTTGTGCTGCCCCCATCTCTTCCCCTCCTTTTCTACTCCCATCGTATACTTCTGACCTTTTACAATGGACTAACCATAGAAGCCAAGTTCATTTAGGTAGATTTTAGGAAGAAAGTGATAGGTAAGGATATTGTTTTGATTTTTAGGTAGATCTTCACTGATTCTCTTGGTCACTAGGCTCGCCCATGCTAATCGCATCAAAAGTTTGTCTCGTCGGTCATTGGTGTACCCTTTCTGGTTTGGACGGAGAGTCGTGACCGGTGAAGTAACAATCGTTGGTCGGTGTTTCTTTATGGGAAAGATTAAGGAATAAAGATGGAAAATGAGACTGAAGAACGAAAAAAAGTAGGGATAATCATTTCTCAGTCTTAGCTAAAGGGTATTTACAATGACCATAGTTGATGTGCCATGCATAGAGTAATTATGGCCACATATAGTTCAACAAGTTGAGAAACTAACCTCAGTGACCAAAAATCCCAGATAATATACGATTTTGACCAACTTTTTTTGGATTTGCGAAAATGACCAACAAAATCGCAATGCGATCTCTAATTCGCATTGCGATCTCCACTATCGCAAATTTGCGTTGCATTTCGCGTTGCGATAGTTGAAAATCGCGTTGCGATAGTCTACAGTTGTCGTTGCGATTTTCCAAATTCTTTGCAATTTTCAAAATTCGTTGTGATAGTCTACAGTTGTCGTTGCGAAAATTCGTTGTGATAGTTAAAAAAAAGATTTTGTTTCTTAAGAATTTTCTCTAAAAAGATAGTATCCGCGCGGACGTGTCGAAGACACGTATTACCACGACCACGACCACGACCACGACACGACCACGACCACGACCACGACCACGACCACGACACGACCACGACCACGACCACGACCACGACCACGACCACGACCACGACCACGACCACGACCACGACCACGACCACGACCACGACCACGACCACGACCACGACCACGACCACGACCACGACCACGACCACGACCACGACCACGACCACGACCACGACCACGACCACGACCACGACCACGACCACGACCACGACCACGACCCGACCCGACCCGACCCGACCCGACCCGACCCGAGACGAGACGAGACGGACGGCGGCGGCGGCGCGCGAGAGTCCCCCTTGTTCTCTATCACTCAACAAGAAAGTGGGAAAGCCAAGCCTTAAATACCATTCCCAATAGTGTTTCCAATACTATGTGGGATTTGAGCATTACCAACACTTGTTCCCAATACTATGTGGGATTGAGCCTTAAATAGTGATATTATTTTTGAATGTTTTTCTTAAAATTGCAATAATCGCGATTGATTGTAGATTGACTTTTAATTATGACATATTTAATCGTATAATACTAATGCAATTGGTTGCTGATTCAGTTGTTTTAAGGTGCATGATTGTTAATTGTTTCCTGAATAATCACATTGTATTGGAAACAAGTGTTAGTAATGCTCAATCCCACATAGTATTGGAAACACTATTGGGAATGGTATTTAAGGCTTGGCTTTCCCACTTCATTGTTGAGTGATAGAGAACAAGGGGGACTCTCGCGCGCCGCCGCCGTCGTCCGTCTCGTCTCGTCTCGTCTCGGGTCGGGTCGGGTCGGGTCGTTTTCAACTATCGCAACGCGATTTTCAACTATTGCAACGCGAAATGCAACGCGAATTTGCGATAGTGGAGATCGCAATACGAATTAGAGATCGCATTGCGATTTTGTTAGTCATTTTCGCAAATCCAAAAAATATTGGTCAAAATCATATATTATCTAGGAATTTTAGTTACTGAGGTTATTTTCTCAAATATATTTGGTTGTTATATCTTAGATTTCGTTGGTTAGATTACGTGAAACTATTATATATCTTGTCAATGCACTGTAGTCAATTCACAAGCTATGGTACTCATGTGTCCGAAAGACATGGGTTTCTTGGGAGCTTCAATAAGAGAAAGAATCTATTTAGAAGTATCAAAAGTATAACAAAAAGTAAATTAATATTTTAATAAAATCTAAAAAGATATAGCATTTTTAAGAGTTAATGATACACTAGTCAAAGGCAGTAATTTCATTCTTCTTCTCTAAAATTAATAGAATAAAGTGTATCACTTAAATTTGGAATTGTCTTAAATAGAAAAAAAAAACCCATCTCTAAGTGAGTTTTCAATGAATGCATATGATTAATTAAATATAAATTCAGTTAATATTATCGCTATTTTAACATTTAATGATCGTGAACTTATATATATTTAAAGATAATCATCTTTTATTTAAAATTTTGATATTATATGTAGTTTAAATATTAGAATTTAAGTAAAAGAAAAAGTAACTTACTACAACTTGACAGCTAGAAGTTTGATCAGATTCAATGAATATGTTAGGCGAAGGTCAACAGTCAGCCTGGTCTCACGTTTATTTTTAAAACTTGTTCAAGCTGCCCAACTTTGAACTGGACTTAAATTAGTTTGCTGTCGTTGCTATTTTTTTAATATTATATAATTAAAGTTGCATTTTTAAAAATATAAATCTATCATATAATATATGAAGATAATATAAATGTTCTTATCATTGTACTTGGAAGTTGACAGAAATGAAGATTTTTAATGCAACTCTCAAATTTAATATTGCATAAATTTTATAACTAAAGCATCTAAACGATGATTAGACCTGTGCATATAAAAAACCAGAAAACAATGAAGTGAAACACAGAATTCTTATTGCAATGAGAAACAGTAGTCAGAAACAATGAGCGCCAAGTCTTCAGTGACCAAGAGGTAAGTTCATACAGTTGTACTGTTGTACAATTTTTCATATTAATTTATGAAGTAATCTGCCCTTGAGCCTTGAGATTTTTTGTTTGAAACAGGTTAGATGGTAAGGTGGCACTGATTACTGGTGGTGCCAGTGGCCTTGGAGAGATCACAGGCAGGGTGTTTGCTAAACATGGAGCCAAAGTTGTGATTGCTGATGTTCAAGATGAATATGGTCACTCCCTTTGCCAGGAGCTTGGAACAGAATCCATTAGCTATGTCCACTGCGATGTAACATCGGAATCCGACGTCGAAAAAGCCGTGGAATCAGCAGTTTCTAAGCATGGGAAGCTTGATATCATGTTCAACAATGCAGGGATTATGGGGGACCTTGAAGCAAGAGTGACGGAGACCAGCACTGAAAACTTCAAAAGAGTGCTTGACGTGAATGTTTTGGGTGCATTCCACGGTGCCAAGCATGCAGCCAGGGTCATGGTTCCGGCCAAGAAAGGCTGCATTCTTTTCACAGCAAGTCTTGCTTCAAAAATCTGCTATGGAAACTCCCATGCATACAAAACATCAAAGCATGCCGTGGCGGGCTTGACTAAGAGCTTGGCCGTCGAGTTAGGTGAACACGGAATCCGGGTTAATTGCATCTCGCCGCATGCGATTTTCACGCCTATGTTCCAGAAAACACTCGGATTGTTCGACAAGAAGAAGGGGGAGGAGATGATAGCTGTTTCAGCAGTTCTGAAAAAGACTCTTTTGGAACCGGAAGATTTCGCAAATGCAGCCCTGTACCTGGTAAGTGACGAGGCCAAATATGTGAGCGGTGTCAACCTGGCTATTGATGGAGGCTATAGCCTCAGCAATCAATCATGGAAGATGGGACTCTCAATACTTTCTGAATAATATTATGGATATGTGCTTTCATCGATGCAAATTCCACAATCAGCAATGGAGGCCATACGCCTATCTTTGAATATTTACTGCTTTTACTAACCTCATATTAATTAAAAAAAATCATTTCAAAACATTGAGACTATAACAGATTCCAATTATTCTTAATTTCGGAACACCTATGAATATTATGTAAAATATTATTAATTTTTTAGAAGAATATTAGTTTTAACATTTTAACTAATTAATATTAATGAAAAGTGGCATCTATTGGCTGCTTGGGAAAGAGAGTACATAACTAAAAGTCTAGCAAAAATAAAGTAACCGACATTAATTAAAGGAGCACTATCTAGTTCATTGGGAAATTTCTACTAACGATTATTTTCTTTTTATCGACACATGTAAATACTAGTAAAGTGAATTATTTGATAGGTGGTCCTCATTTAGGAACAAATTAGGCCAATTAATATATCTTCCCTCCTTATAATATACTTGGAAGATAAAGCAAAGGTGGAGGTAATTCAAAAGTTTTCACCGCCAATTTCACTAAAGAGAATTTGAAGTTTCCTAGGACATACAGAATTTTATAAGAAATTTATAAAAGATTTTTTCAAAATATCTAAATCTTTGTTCCTTGAACAGAATAAAACATTCAAAGTTGATGAATCATGACATCTGACATTTAAAGAGTTAAAGAAACGACTTGCCATAACACTTATTGTTGTTCCACCAGATTGATCAACCCCATTTATGCCAACAATTTTGTTGTAGGGGTAATAGGTCAAAGATGTGTGGTAAAATCTTTTATGGAATCTACTATACTAGTAAAACTCACAATGATGTGCACTTAAATTATATCACCATTTAAAAAGAGTTGCTAGTAGTTGTTATTTATACACATTACTTGACAATAAAATACTTGGCAATAAAAAAAGTTAAGTGGAGATTGATTCGATAAATTTTACTCTTACAATAATTTGGCATGAAAAATTAGAGATAAAAAGGTCACGAGTAGCAAATCTGAAAATGAATAAACTAGTAATACAAGATGAATTTCATTATGGACAGTAGTTAGTTGTCACGTCAATTTCACTTAAGTAGCAGTCGAAAATATTACCAAACCATTTAACGTTTCAAATCATAACAAATTATGTAAAAAGGGTAACATTACTTGAAACATTATTTCAATATTAAATATGAATCAATTTTAAACTTCCGGTAACATTTTAAATTGCAATCGTTAATATTATTAAAATATATAACATTTTAGATTGATATGAATAATACTTTAAATTGATACTTTTTCAATTTTTTATTTGATCGGTAACCGTTCAAATTGATCTCGCCATTCTTAATCGTACACAATACTACCCAAAACTTAAAACTACTATTTAGAGAAATGAAAACAACAATAAACAAAAAAAACAAATCAAGTATCCTCCTCTTCGCTATAATGAGTTGAAAGCGATGGAAGAAAAATCTCCAGTAAAACTTGCTTTTTTACTGACAATGATGGACAATTCATCGAAAACATTTTACCAGCACATGTTTGGGCAATGTTAATTCGGTGATTCATTATCTACCAATGAAATATTTACTAACGATTATTTTCTTTGCACCGACACAAGTAAATACTAGTAAGTGAATTATTTTATAGTGCTCCCCATATTATGCCAACTAACATATCTACCATCTTCATAATATACTTGATGTTTTATGTTGCTTATTAAAGTTGGGGTTAATTTGCAGATATAGCCGCTTAATTTTAATGTTTACAGTTCAGTCTATGAAATATATATATTTCACTCTTTTCTTCAACTAATTTTACTATATAAAGTTCACAACAAATCAAGAAGCAATTGCCTCTCATTTCTTCCTACTCTCTGCTTGATTTAAGATTTCTTGTAAGGAGAAGATGAGCAATGTTTCTTCTTTGATATCACCACTTAGAAGGTATTAAATTACTCCCAAAAGCACTTCCTCTCATTTTCTCTTGAGCTTATTACTATATAATTGGTTGGATTTTGTTATGGTTTAATTTCAGGTTAGCTGGGAAAGAGGCGATTATAACAGGAGGTGCAAGCGGCATTGGAGCAAGTACCGCGTGCCTTTTCCATAAAAATGGTGCCAAGGTCGTGATCGCTGATATCGATTACAACAAAGGAGAAGCCCTTGCCAATAAGCTCGGTGAAGGTGCTTGCTACATTAGCTGCGACGTGACAAATGAAGACGATGTCTGAAACGTCACTGACGCTGCGATCAGCAAGTATGGAAAACTCGACGTGATGTTCAGCAATGCAGGCATCATGGACCGCCCCATGAGCACCATCTTGGACATCACGAAGCCAGAAATCGAGCAAGTTATTGGGGTAAACCTTGTGGGTGCTCTACTAGGAGCGAAACATGCAGCCAGGGTGATGGTGCCTCAGCGTAAAGGATGAATACTTTTCACTGCTATTGCATGTACAGCAATCGCAGGGCTTCGATCGGGCAATGCCTATGCAGTGTCGAAATATGGAGTTTTGGGTCTGAAAGAACTTGGCAGCTGAGCTTGGCCAGCATGGGATAAGAGTAAATTGTATATCGCCTTATGGAGTTGCAACTCCAATGATTGTATCAAATGAAGCCGAGGTTACGAACCTGGAACAGAAACTAACAGAAATGGGGAATCTCAAAGGGGAAACTCTCAAGCCAGAGGGTTTGGCTTATGCAGCTTCATACCTGGCTAGTGATGAAGCCAACTTTGTGAGTGGGATCAAACTTGTTCTGGACGGAGGTTTCAGCATCGTCAATTCTACCATGATGAAGGCTTTTTACCTTATCCACTAAAAATATTTTGGATAAAACATTATCAAGGCGTTTCATGGCTCCCAATAAAAGCATAACGGATATCATTGTATAGTACAAAATTACGGTTGCGGCGTCGTGGTTGCTCGTGTTCCAGATGTTATGGCGTGATTTTCTTCCTAAAAATAATTATGTTTTATGTTGCAGATACAGTTTACGGTGTTATGGTGACCTTGAATAATATTATAATGTGGTCGTTATACTGTGTTGCAGCCGCAATTTAATACTATAGATTATATCCCATCATGTTTTATTGTAGGACCCGTTTATATCGACAGGCTTTTGCATGAGCAACCTGATTCACTCGTCATATCCTTAAACATGCAGAGATTGCTGGACACCAGTTTCATGTTGCTTCCAGGAAGTTTGATATGTTCAAGTGTCCTATTTCCTTTGTTTTCCTTTTCTCTAATGTTTGTAGATTTTAATTATTTATCAAATGAAGCACTTGATTATATCAAGAGATTGCAATTACCTTTTTCAATTTTTTTATCTTGCTTGTTATGTAGTATGAACCTATGGATTATGATCCTCTCAATCTTCTAACTCTAGAAGTGATATGATCTCGATTATGAGTTTCAAATCATATATATGATTGCCCGATCATGATTTTAGTAAGAAATTGAATTGCTTGCTTTGAACGCAAGATGATGGAAGTTGTAGTTTGGATGTAATGAAAGTATGGCGAATATATGGGTTGACAATGGCGTGGAATATAAAAGATGGATTGAAAAGAAAATGGATTGTGACCCTCTAACTATATGGAGTTAGTAACCATCAATATAAATAGATGGAATCGAAGTGGAAGTAGATGGAACGTGACCCACTAGCTATAGATGAGCTAGGAACCAACACTATAACAAAAGGAAATGGATGAAGACAACAAGACTATCTTGAAGCGATAAAGTTCTACAAGAGAACAAGAATGAAAGCAACCTTTCCACAAAGATGGAGTCTTTATTGTTCTTTGTGCGTGGAAGTCCTAGCACAAAATCCATTGAAATATCCATCCATGGTGCTTCCGGTATGGGTAGTGGTGTGTAAAGTCCATGTGGCATGACTTTAGATTTGGCCTTCCTGCAAGTAATGCAACGCTTACATAACCTTTCCACACCTCGTTTCATTTTGGGCCAAAAATGTCCCATTAATCCTCCTCCATGGGCTTCCTTAGTGAGCAATTCTCGCATGGAACCTTGAGGGACGCATAGTCTCCCTTCCTTGAATAGAAAACCATCATGCTTAAAGTATTTATCAATCGTTCTCACAAGCTTTGTAAATTTCTCCAAAATCAGAGTCAGAAACATATAAGTCTTTAATAAAAGTAAAACCCAACAACTGAGATTCCAAAGTGTTTAAAAGAACATACCTTCGTAACAATGCATCGACAACTATATTCTCCTTACCTTTCTTGTACTTGATAACATATGAAAAAGTTTCAAGAAACTCTACCCATTTGGAATGCCTTTTGTTGAGTTTATGCTACCCCCGAATATGTTTCAACACCTTATAATCGGTGTGAATGATGAACTCCTTAGGCCAAAGGTAGTGTTGCCATGTTTCCATTGCCCTCACAAGAGCATACATCTCTTTGTCGTAGATAGGATAGTTAAGCGTAGCTCCACTTAATTTCTCACTAAAATAGGCTATAGGACGTCCACCTTGAGACAAGACTGCTCCAATTCCTACACCCGATGCATCACATTCAATTTCAAAAGTTAAATTAAAATCAGGTAGAGTAAGTAAAGGGGCATGTATTAAACAATCTTTAATACTATTAAAGGACTTCTCTTGATCTTCCCCCAAAATAATTTGGAATTCTTCTTAATAACACTTGTTAATGGGGCAGCTATGGTGCTGAAGTTTGGGACGAATCTCCAATAAAAACTTGCAAGTCCATGGAAGCTCCTAACTTGATAAATGCTTGTTGGTCGTGGCCACTATTTAATGGCTTTAAACTTCTCTTTGTCAACCTCCAAACCTTCAAAATTCACAATGAAACCTAGGAAAACAACCCTGTCAGTACAAAACGTACATTTTGTAAATTAGCAAACAATTTTTCCTTCCTCAAAACAAGTAAAACTAGCCTCAAATGTTGAACATGTTCTTCCATGGTTTTACTATATATTAGAATGTCATCAAAATAAACCACACAAAACTTACCCAAGAATGGCCTAAGAAAATGATTCATTAAGAAAATGATTCATTAACCTCATAAATGTGCTTGGTGCATTAGTTAAGCCAAAAGGCATAACCAACCACTCATAAAGACCTTGCTTCGTTTTGAATGTTGTTTTCCACTCATCACCTTCTCGCATTCGTATTTGGTGGTAACCACTCTTAAGATCGATCTTGGAAAAGTGGTTAGAACTGCTAAGCTCATCTAACAAGTCATCTAAGCGAGGAATAGGATGACGATACTTTACTGTAATTTTGTTTACCGCTCGACAATCCACACACATACACTAAGTTCCAACCTTTCTTGGCACAAGTAGAACCGACACAACACATGGGCTAAGGTTTTCCCTCACGTAGCCTTTTTCCATCAACTCAGTTACTTGCCTTTGCAATTCCTTATTTTCTTCGGGGTTACTTCTGTAAGCTGGTCAGTTCAGGAATAACGTCTCCAAAAACAAAATCTATTTGATGTTCTATGCCACGAATAGGTGGCAACCCACTTGGTATTTCTTCTGGAAATAGGTCATCAAACTCATGCAATAAAGACACAACAAAAGAAGGCAAATTTTGATCAAGGTAGTTAATGTTCAAAAAAATTTCCTTGTACATGAACACAAGTGCTTCATTTGCCGTCATTAAACACTTTTTCAACTCTCTCTCTTTAGAAAGAATAAATATTTTCCTTCCCTCATTTTGATCACACTCTTTTGCTTTTACCTCCATTTTGGTCTCTCTCTCTCTTTGGTTTTTTCAAATTTTCCTCTCAATTGAATTTGGTCTTCATGTATTTGCTTTGGTGAAAGTGGAGCTAAAGTGATCTTCCTTGCCCCATGGGTGAATATATACCGGTTGGTATAACCATCTTGGATCACTCGCCAATCAAATTGCCAAGGCCTTCTAAGTAGTAAATGGCTTGTGTGCATTGGAACGACATCACATAACACCTCGTCTTTGTACTTCCCAATGGAGAAAGCAATTCGAACTTGCTTGATCACCTTGTTCTCCTCCATCGTTGAGCCATTGCAGTTTATAAGGTTGTAGATGCTTTGTTGTTTCCAAGACAAGTATATATACCATTAAGATACTAGCAACATTAGTGCAACTACCTCCATCAATAATAACAAAGCATACATTTCCTCTAACGTGGCAACGAGTATGAAATATGGTATGTACAAATGAGAATGCGGTGGCAAAATGAGATGGATGTTGTGGAAATGGAATGGTGGTAGTATGGTATCAAATGGATATGTCTTGGCAAAGTGGATTGTGTGTAGTGCAAACAAATGGAAATGTCAAGGCAAAATAAAAAGTAAATAGAGGATTTGATTAATATGACTTTGTATTTCTCACACGACAAGCTAAGTGGGAACGAGTGATAGGAGTAACTAAGGAAAATCTAAGTCTACTTCTCAGAATGGTCTTACTTTTATGCCTTGTCTGCCCGAAAGAGTCTACTAGGGTGCCTTATACTATCTCTAGTAAGGGACACGACAGATTGAAGATGCCCTGGCAAAACCGGTTGGCGTAAACCCTTGCAGTGATCTTATTAGTCCAGATAACAGGATATATCTCGGCAATACCTTTTTACGGCAGTATTAACATCTAACCTATCGTTCATGCACAACTCCTTTTAGTCTAATGAAATCCTAGCCTTATCTCTAAAGTGGATTAGGCCTAGTTACTATCTAGAACCCCTTGGTTATGTGGTTCCTCCCTAGTTTCTCTCTAACACTGAGGATATGTTACCTAGGTATTCTCTCGAACCCTAATAATCTTCTAAGAAATGGCTACTCTCGTAGCTCCTACAACCTTAAGGCACTAAGCTTCATAAACAAAACAGATTAAAGCATAGAAAAACAACCATTCATTGAAATAAAACTTAAACATCCAAAATGAACTCCCACCAAATAGGATTAGTTCATGGTGGGGTTCGAAATAAGCAAGCACAAAGCAAGTTTATCCGTTCCTTACAATCCAAATGATAAAATATGAAACTAAAGAACAAAGGGAAGGAGGAAAAACCTTCGACGTGCACTGTCGGAGCTTCCCTCGTCCACCACAAACTCCCCCCAGTGAACTAGCTCCTCTCGGACGCCTAGAACGCCACTCCCTCAGGCTTGTCACGTAGAAATGCCACAGCAAGTAGGATTGACAGAAAAATAAGAGGTATTTTTCTCTCTCTATTTAAGCTCAAAATGGAGTTGAACCAAAGTCTTATTCATTGTGGCTTTATCCTCTATTTATAGGGGAAAATTAACCCTAGGACTTGGTGTTAAAATTCCTAGGATACCCCAAACCATGGTTAAATCACGTGGAGATCGGGCAGAGCTGGCTATGATCTAGCCTGGGTTGCTGGCTGAGTACCCGACATAATCCCGCTGCAGAAGCTCAAGGATAGACAAGATTTACAAAGAAGGTGGCGCAATCAGTAGGATCAGTTGTAGCAGCGCTAATCCCTCCAAGAGGATCTTCGAGGCAGATTTCTCGGGCATAGGTCTCGTGAAAGTAGGGGACAACTGGCTTCAAAAATATCTTCTTTCACTTTGATCGTTCTCAAAATGCCAATCCAACTCGGCATTTTTATTCTACTCAGCAGACTCCTTATGCCACGACATTTCCTTTCCTCTTTTCCTTGCTCTTAATTCCTGCACATCATTAGACAAGCACCTTTCCCATAAGGTAGCACCCTTTTAAAAATAAAATATCGCGGAAAATCGAATTCCACTACATGCAATGATATGCTCCTAAATGCATCTACATGGTCCTAAATGAGCTCTTAGACATTCAATAACTTAAGTGAAAAGGTCCCAAATTTTGACATTTTTACGGAGTTATCACACCCCCAAACTTAAGCTATTTCTTGCCCTCAAGCAATGGATAGTATCAAGCAAAACAAAAATACCATGACAAGTTCAGAAGCAGAATAGTTATATGGGATAAAATTTTAGCCATCAACATTTGGCTTCAACATACTCGACTAGTTTGAGAATTCAAGTACCGCCCCCTAGAGCAAGATTCTTTGTGTGGGTGCGTACGTGTTTGTATCCAGTCCATGCTTAACAAACCTAAAAGTTTTCTAAGCAAGATTTCTTAAATTGCCATGACATTTACAAATGTTTACTCCCACCTTGTTTTCTTTTCTTTCATTAATTCTGCTACGAGGGGAGTCAGCCCATCACTCTACCATCCCACACTCTAGGTGAAAGGGAGCATACCTTCCACCCCCGAACTAGTCAGGTAGAGTCATCCCGTGACTACTTTCATTCACTCATATGCCATGGTATAGCGGAGTGTCCCTCTACAGATATGTCGAGGCATTTATTTATAGTTTCACTCATTCATTCATTCATTTCTTTTTTTTTTGTAGGGTTTTCATCATTCAAAGTTTTATGCCACAACATTTAAGAATTCTTATAAAAAAATCTAAGTTTCTTAAGCATAGAAAACATACAATCATGTATTCAAAGGTTTCAAAGAAGCAAGTCCTAGAGTTGGTTCTATCATCCTCAACCAGTTATGTACATTCTATCCTAGCCATCAAGAATTCATCATCATCAGGCATCCTTAACTAATTCTAGAAAACTATTCAAACACTTACTAATGTCATGACATATTTATTTTACTAATACTATCATGCAATGTGTTGAGAACCCTACCTCCCCCAAACTTAAGAGTAGCAATGTCCTCAATGATTACTAAAACTAAGGAAAATGAAACTACATGCTATGAATGCAATGCAATGCAAGATACCATGACTTAATGTAGGTGGTGGTGCAGCGGTCGCACGACGGGTGCACTTTCTCAGTTTTGCAGGGCTGGAGTGTTCGAAGTCAAAAGCTGGTGCAACTAGAGGAGTAGTGGGCCCTTCTAGGACGGTTGAGAATTGGGGCTCCTTGTGTTTAGACGCCTTCTTTAGTCAGCGTCTACTTCTTCGCAAAGGAAATTGTCGTGGCATCTCGGATTGTTCTTCTTCCATTGACTCGGTGGGCTGCGTTACTTCAGGGTGCTCTTCTTCCATTGGCGTGTCAGGTTGCGGCATGTCAGGATGTTCTGCCATCATGGGTTCAACAAATTGTGGGGATTTTAGACCACGTGCGAGTTGGAGGTTGGCTTCTCAATCTTCAACGGGCAACACAGAATGGAATGAATCAGGGTCAGCGGGTTCATCTTCTTCAGTGGGTTGGGTGACTTCTTCACTGGCTGATTTGTGAGCATCGTAAATGGCAGGATGGGGAACATCTGTAGATGTTTCGACATTCTCAGTTGGTGGCACAAGCGTTTCAGGGAAGACAGGGATGTTGACATTGGTATGCGGGAGAATCTCCAAGAAAGCGTTAGTGAGGAACTCGTCTCGGCGCTTGGCGTAGGCAAAATAGGTCATCATTTTGTTGGACAGCTACCCAACTTGCTCTTGAGTACGCTGAATGGCCGCTTCAAGGGCATCTGGTTTTTCCCTGGCATGTGGAGTTGCAGTAACGCGAGACGTGGTTGCCTTCTTCTCATTTCCTTTGGCTTCCTTCAAGTCCAATAACATAAGGATTTTGGCATTGGTAATACTCGCAATGCCAGGTAAAATCTCATCAAACTGTTCTTCATGCACCTTTTTTTATGGCATAAAGTCGTGATGAGATTTGGGAATACCAGGGCACTTGCAGGTCGCTTAAGGCATAAGTGAGCTTGCTCTATAATGATTTTCCCTACGTCAATGGGATGCCCAAAAATAATTGAATGCAAGAGAAGCATCCACTGACAGGAAAGGGTGGTATTGTGGGAGGTGGGAAGAAGCTTGTGCTTCATAAAGTGATTCCACAACTTGACTTGCGGAAGCAGCTTCTCTCGGTCCATCGTCCTACAGCTCAATTGCTGGTCATTCCATTGGGTGTCGGAAAGACAGAGGTCTTCCAGAATGCCTTGGTATGTTTCGTTGTCTGCTTCTTGTGCGAAAGTGGTATGGCGATCTTCAACAACATGCAGTTTAAAATAGCGATTAATAGCAGAGGTAGTAAGTCGAATGGAAATACCACGAACCACAATGACATGTTGGTTCGACTCAGTTATGTTGGCGTAGAATTCCTTCACCAACGACGCCTTTACGTTAGCTGGGTGCCTGGAAAATTTTTACCACTTGTGCATGTTGACGACGTCGAGTACATCATTGCCTAAGTCGGTATCCTCCTCCTCGGAGAAGAAAAATCCCAACTCGAAGAATACTTGTCGGTTCTTGATGTTTTGGAACCGATCGCGGGTGGCTTCATCCATAAAGCAGGGCGAAGATGCAGTAGCAGAGGAAGATGGACGGGATCACACCATGATGATAGTACAAAACAAATAAGGAGTGAAAACGCTTGGAGCTTTGGTGGCTATGGTGGTTTCAGCAAATGAGGGAAGGAGAAGATGAAAGAAAGTAAAGTGAAAAAAGTGAAGTAAAAAAGTAAATTGAAAAGTGGGATAGATAAGAGCAAAATAAAGATTTTGGGGGGAATATTAAATGAGATGGTGGGGTATGGGCGGGAAGAAAATTAAAAGGAAAAGTGAAAATTTTTAACTCTAATGTAAAAGTAAACATTGAAAAAGTGAAAAGTGTTTCCCTCCTTTTACTGTTCTCGTTGCCGCTTAAATTTCATTTGCTTTCACTGTACACCTCACGTGCTAACTACGTGGATAGTTCTTGCAAAAAAAATAAAATAATTACTTAAAAAGAAGATATAATAAAATAATAGCAAGGTAAAATTATTTATGCACAACAGTAAAGATAAAATGTCACGGCGTCCTCAAGATGCTTGGCCATTATCGACATCGTGCAAAAGGAGTGCAAACTTGTCATGCATGGGTGGGACTCTTTGGTAAGCCTTCAGACGTTGGCCATTGACTTTAAAGATGGACCCATCGTGACTTCAGTTTGCCCGGGAAGAGCTTGAACCTAGAGTTAAATAAGAGCACTTGCTGTCCAACATGAAAATGTCATGGCAAAAGCATTTTTTCATGCCACTTCTTAGTCTTTTCTTTGTAGAGCTTGGCATTTTCATATGCTTGTTCTTGAAACTCTTCCAATTCTTTCAGATCAAGCAACCTTTTCTCCCCAGTGAGTTGTGTGTTGAAGTTCAACTTCTTGATTGCCCAATATGCCTTATATTCTAACTCCACTGGTAGGTGACAGGCTTTTCCAAATACCATCTTGTAAGCCGACATTCCCAGAGGTGTTTTGAATGTCGTCCGGTACGCCCAGAGTGCTTTGTCTAATTTTGGGGACTAGTCTTTCCTTCTAGGGTTCACCACCTTATCGAGGATTTGCTTGATTTCACGATTGGACACTTCAGCTTGCCCATTTGTTTTTGGGTGATATGACGTGGCAATTTTATGTCGCACTCCATATTTTTGTAATGCCTTGGCAATTAGCTTCTTATCAAAGTGAGTTCCCTCGTCACTGATGATGGCTCTTGGTACCCAAAATTAAGTAAAAATATTCTTTTGAAGGAACTTGAGCACCGTCTTAGAGTCATTCCTCGGTGTAGCAATCGCTTCAACCCACTTAGATACGTAGTCCACCGCAAGCAAAATGTACAAGTCTCCAAAGGAGGATGGAAACGGTCCCATGAAATCAATGCCCCAAACGTCAAAGAGCTCTATTTCCAAAATATTTTGCAGTGGCATTTCGTGTCGTCTGGAAATATTTCCAATGTGCTGGCATCTATCGCATGCTCTGCAAAACTCGTGGGCATCCTTAAACAGTGATAGCCAATAGAAGCCTGATTGGAGGACCTTTTCAGAAGTCCTCGCACATCTAAAATGCCCTCAACAGGGTGACGTGTGGCAATGGTATAAGATGTCTCGTTGCTCCTCTTCAGGGACACATCGTTGAATCATTTGATCAGTGCATTGTTTAAACAAGTACGACTCATCCCAAAAATAGAACTTAGCATAATGATAGAAATTCTTCTTACCCTGACTATTCAATTCATAAGGAAAAACACCACTAACAAGAAAATTAACAAGGTCAGCGTACTACGGGATTGTCGTGGCATATACAATTTTCTCATCAGGGAATTCTTCTTTAATATAAAAAATGTCATGGCATTCTGAAATGTTTTCTAGCCTAGATAAATGATCTGCAACCTGGTTTTCAGTACCTTTCCTATCGATTACCTCTAAGTCGAACTCCTGCAATATTAATATCCACCTAATCAGTCCAGGCTTGGCATCTTTCTTGTTCACTAAGTATTTTATGGCTTAGTGATCGATGTGAACTATGAATTTGGTGCCTATCAAGTATGGCCTAAACTTGTCAAATGCAAATACCACGGCAAGTATTTCTTTCTCAGTGGTAGTATAGTTCAGTTGTGCCTCATTCAAGGTACGGCTAGCATAATATATAACATGAAAGATTTTACCTTTACGTTGTCCATGCACAGCTCCCACAACAAAATCACTTGCATCACACATTAACTCGAAAGGTGATGTCTAATATGGGGGAACCACGATCGATGCAGAGATAAGTCTTCACTTCAGCTCATTGAATGCGCCATGGTATTTCTGATCGAACACGAATGGCTGGTTCTGTTGAAGCAGGGTGCACAAGGGCTTGGATATCGTGGAGAAGTCCTTGATGAATCATCTATAAAACCCAGCATGTCCAAGGAAACTCCAAATACCCTTGACAGAAGTTGGCGGGGGTAGCTTCTCGATCTTGGCTTTGTCCACCTCAATACCCTTTACAGAAATTTTATGGCCTAGAACAATGCCTTCGGTCACCATGAAGTGACATTTTTCCCAATTCAGCACAAGATTGACCTCCTCGCATCGCTTCAATACCTTTGTCAGATTGCTGAGGATTTTTAAAAGTCATCACCGGAAACAGAAAAATATCCAGAAAATCCTCAACCATGTCTGAAAATATATCTTGCATGCAGCGTTGAAAAGTTACCGAGGCATTACAGAGTCCAAAAGGTATTCTTCGAAAAGCATAAAAGCCATAGGGGCACGTGAATATTGTCTTCTCTTGGTCCTTTGGTTCAATGGCAATTTGATTATACCCCAAGTAACCATCCAAGAAACAATAATATGCCTTGCCAGCAAGTCGATCCAGCATTTGATAGATAGACGGCAAAGGAATGTGATCCTTCTTGGTGGCCTTGTTGAGCTTGCGATAGTCCATACAGATTCGCCACCCGATGACAGTGTGTGTAGGTAACAACTCGTTGTCTTCACTCGTCACCACGGTCGTGCCTCCCTTCTTTGGCACACATTGAACGGGGCTCACCCAAGAACTATAAAAAATGGGGTAAATCACTCCAGCGTCAAGCCATTTGAGAATCTCTTTCATCACAACTTGTTTCATGATTAGGTTTAATATTCGTTGCAGCTCTATGGATTTTCCATGCCATTCTTCCAGCAGGATTTTGTGCATGCAGATTGTTGGACTTATTCCATTTAGATCTGCTATCATCCATTCTAACACTTCCTTATTCTGTGACAAAACACTTAACAAACTAGATTCTTGGTTAGAAGTAAGGGTAGAGGAAATAATCACAGGCAAAGTTTCGTTACTACCAGATAAGTATATTTAAGATGTTGTGGCAAATTCTTAAGTTCTAGGGTAGGAGCATGCTGTAATGAGGGCTTAGGAGGTACAAACTCATCAAAATTCAAAGGTTCAAAACATATACCTGGGCTAGCTTTGAGGAAGCTAGCCTGATGTTCATCAGACGAAAAATCATTAAGCTCTTCGGCCCTTAAGTCTTCTAGTAGCCCCTCATCAGTTTCCAGCTGAATGAAATTGCCATGGAAAAATTAACATGTTTCTCTTGTGATTAATGTATCCACTTCTAAAATGCTCTGGCATTCTTCAGAATCATCCATGTATTTGAGAAACGGAAGACATTCACAGTGACATGTTGGTTGGCCACTCTCATGGTCAACTCGCCCCTCTCGCAGTCGATGAGAATACGACCGGTAGCTAGAAAGGGTCTTCCCAAGATTATCGGTGCTATGGCATCGACCTCACAGTCCAGAATCATAAAATCGACTGGAAAATTGAATTTTTTAACCCGCACAATGACATCTTTGATTCGCCCTTCGGGACGAACATGTGAACGATCGGCTAATTACAAGATGACAAATGTGGGTCTCACATGTCCTATCCCAAGCTTCACGAAAATTAACTTAGGCATCAAGTTCACACTTGAGCTAAGGCCACATAGTGCCTTCCCAACAAATTTGTCTCCTATCGAACATGGGATGATAAAACTGCCCAGATTATGTCTCTTTGGTAGCTTGCTTAAAGAAGAGCAAAATTCTTTTTTCGTGGTAATTGTCTCGTACTACTCAGCCTTTCTTTTCTTGGTAACAATTTCCTTAAGGAATTTAGCATATGTAGGCATTTGTTCCATAGCCTCCAGAAAAGGAACATTGATTTGAAGTTGACTCAGAATGTTAACAAACTTTTTGAATTGAATATCCTCGTTATGCTTCTTCAGTCTTTGCGGAAACGAAGATGGGGGTCTTTCCTCAGTCATTTTACTAGATGAACCCTCATCCTTATCCTCTTATACTGATACTTCTTTCGGCACTTCTTGATCAGCTTGCACGGTCACAGGGGGTGAACTATCATTCTGTCTTCCCCCAAACTTTTCTTCGATGTCCTGGTCTTCGTTCTTGTAATGTCGTGACAATTTGACCAACCTGACTCTCCAACGCCCTCAGTGACAAAATGTGGCTCTGAAACAAGGCTCCTTGATTTTTGATGGATATCGTATGGTCTTACAGTATTGTCTTCATTGTTGCTATGAACTCTTACATTGTATCCTCCAAAAGAACTGGTATTAGATGAAGATAGACCTCCCTTGTAAGAATTACGCCAAGGCATATTCGATTAAAAACCCTGGAGTCATTGAAATTCTGCTACCGAACTGGTTGATGAGCATTGTTGGTTTCTTGATTTCCCCACGAAAAGTTTAGATGTTAACGCCATCCAGGATTATATGTGTTAGAATAGGGGTTGTTGTTGCCTCGGTTGAAATTGCCTACATAATTGATGGATTCTTGATTGGTCGGGTAGTCACTCTCATTGTGATTGCTGTGGCATAATAAACATGCTGAATTGGATCCCTTCACTTCTCTCACCTCGCTTGGCCTTTGCAAATTCTTCAACATATTGGTAATAGCAGCAAGTTGGGTGGAAACTGTATCCTTAGAGTCTAGCTCGAAAGCTCCGTGTGATTTGCGCCCAAGTCCAAGCCTTATGGATCGAAATTGATAATCGTTGGTGGCAATCCTATTCAGAATGTCAAATGCCTCTGCTGGTGATTTGTCAAGTAATTTCCCATTTACCGAGGCATCTAGCATCATCCTCGTGGGTGCATTTACTCCATTATAGAATATCACCACTTGTGTCTAATCTTGAAAACCATGATTCAAACATTTACGAAGAAATCCTTTGTAATAATCCCAGCACTCATACATCAATTCGTCATCAGCCTGACGAAAAGAAGCGATGCCCGTTCCTCATTTTGGTGTTCATGTTCAGAGGATTATACCGCAGCAAACAATTTTTGCATAGACCAATCCACGACTCCATTGAACCCGCTGGAAAACCACTCAACCAATCTCTTGCTCGGTCACGCAGAGAATATGGAAATAGCTTTAATTTCTATTAATGAATCGGGTAAAGAAAAATGAAAGAACACAAGAATTTTAATGAGGTTCAGCAATGTGCTTACGTCCTCGGTTTCTAGGGCAGCGCTAGAAGTTTTATTCAATGTCTCTTAGGTTTAGGTTATATCTCTATTTATAATAGATAAACTTGGTACATAATTATAAAATTAACAATTAGGAGCCATACCTAACAAATCTCCACCTTGGCGAATATCATCCCCCTTAGGAGACATTCAATGTGGGTTGGGTTACCTTACTTCTTTAACAACTCGAAACTTTCAACAAGTCCAAGAAATGCTTGAACTTGTCTGTAGTAACTGGCTTGGTGAACATATCAGCGGCATTCTCATCATTATGTACCTTCTGAAACAGAATCTCTCCAGATGCAACCAACTCTCTGATCTTGTGAAAACGTACATCAATATGCTTAGTTCTAGCACGATATACCTGATTCTTAGCCAAGTGAATAGTACTTTGATTGTCGCAAAGTAACTGAACTCCACCTTATTGAACACCCAACTCCTTCACTAGACCAGTAAGCCATAAAGCTTCTTTTGCAGCTTCAGCCGCTGCCATGTATTCAGCTTCAGTTGTAGACAGTGCCACAACAGATTGAACAGTAGACTTCCAACAAATAGGCCCTCCACCAAGAGTAAAGACATACCTTGTCATATATCTTCTATTATCCAAGTCACATGCATAGTCTGAATCCACATATCCTACAACCAAAGGATTATCCCACTGAATACAAAAGACAATTCCATGTCCCATAGTACCCTTTAAGTATCGAAAGATCCACTTGACTTCTTCTCAATGTTGCTTACCAGGTTTAGACATGTACTTACAAACTTGACTAACAACATGGGCTAAATCAGGACGAGTACATAACATTGCATACATCAAGTAGCCAACAGCATTAGAATACGAAACCTTTGCCATATCTTCAGCTTCCTTATCTATCTTAGGGCACTGTTCTGATGAGAGCTTAAAGTGATTCGCCAATGGAGTGCTATATGGTTTTGCACTACTCATCGTAAACCTTTCTAGAATTTTCTCAACATAACCCCGTTGAGATAGCCACAGTTTCCTCGAGTCTTTATCCCTGCAAATTTCCATTCCAAGAATTTTCTTTGCAACACCTAAATCATTCATATCAAATTCCTGACTCAATAAAGTTTTCAAACTGATAGCATCATCCATGTTCTTCGCAGCAATTAACATATCATCAACGTACAATAACATAAAAATAAAACAACCATCATCAAGGCTCTTAACATAGACACAACAATCATACTCACATCACTTGTAGCCAATCTTGATTATATAGGAGTCAAACTGTTTGTACCACTGTCTCGGAGACTACTTTAACCCATACAAAGATTTCTTTAATCTGCAAACTAAATGCTCGTTTCCAGGTTGAGTGAAACCTTCAGGCTGTCGCATATAGATCTGTTCCTCTAAATCACCATGCAAAAAAGCAGTTTTTACATCCATCTGCTCTAAATGCAAATCCCAACTAGCCACCAATGCAAGTACTGCTCGGATTGAAGTGTGCCAGACCACATGAGAAAAAATTTCATCATAATCAACTCTTTTCTTCTATGAAAAACCCTTTGCTATCAAACGAGCCTTGAATTTCTCCCCCTCTTTTTCTATTACTGTTGGTTTCTTCTTATACACCTATTTGCAACCAATCAGTTTCTTACCCTAATGAAGACGAACTAACTCCCATGTACAATTGTGATTCAAAGACTCCATCTCCTCGACCATGGCAACAATCTACTTGTTATTTTCCTGACTAGTAACTGCATCATGAAAAGTAACCGGATCATCACTGCTAACAGTAAGTGCCAAAGAGACCAAGTATTCAAAACCCAATCTGTTTGGAGGCTTTATATTCGTCTGTCTCACTCTATCTTTGGCGAGACTATAATTCTACAAATCATTGTAGCGAAACCACCGGAAGTCGGTTGAGAAGTTTCTGTTTTCTCAACTGGAAACTGCTCGAAATCCACCACTGTCGTGTCTTTCTTCTGCTGCAACATGGAATGTTCATCAAAAACAACATCTCTACTAATCACAATTTTCTTCGCAACTGGATCCCAGAACTTGAATCCTTTTATACCTTTCTTGCAACCCAGAAAAATGCACTCCTTCAATTTTGCAACAAGTTTGGATCTCTCATCAACAGGTACATGTACATAAGCAGGACAACCAAAAATCCGTAAGTGATCAAAAGTAACATCATGACCAGTCCATACGTCTTCTGCAACTTTCCCAGCCAATGATGCCCTTGGTGATCTATTGATACGATAACACACCGTGTTAACAGCTTCAGCCCAGAAGTGTTTGGGAAGGCCCGTATTCAACCGCAAACATCTTGCTCATTCATTCAATGACATGTTCATCCGTTCCGTAACGCCATTTTGTTATGGTGTCTTGCGCACTGTAAAATGCCTCTTAATCCCATGCTCCTTACAGAAGTATAGAAACTGTGAATCTGTGTACTCCATACCATTTTCAGACCGCAAACACTTGATTTTTTGTCCTGTTTGGTTTTCTACCTCAGCTTTCCACAGCTTGAACTTCTCAAAAACATCAGCCTTTTGTTTCAAAAAATACACACAAACTTTCCATGAAAAATCGTCAATAAATGTAACATAATACAGAGATCCACCAAAAGACGATGTCGTTGAAGGCCCCCATATATCAGAATGCACATAATCAAGAATCCCTTCAGTTGTGTACCTTGCAGTCTTGAAAAGAAATTTAGTTTGTTTACGAAGAACACAATACTTGCAAAAGTTGAACTAACAACTTTTAACACAATGCAACATATTTCTTTTATGTAACTCAGCCATACCACGTTCACTAAGATGAGCAAGACACATATGCCACAGTTTGGTAGTATCATCACAGGACTCAATCGAATGAACTCCACCTACAACGGTACTCCCTAACAATCTGTAAATATTCCCTGCAGTCATATTTCCTTTCATCACAGTCAAAACTCCTTTAACAATCCGAATGGTTTCCCTATCCTCATCAGCCTTAGGGATAAAACCATTCTTGTGCAAAGTCCCCAAAGAAATCAAATTCTTCTTCAAATCTGGGATATGCCAAACACTACTCAACGTCTAAACAGAGCCATCATACATCTTAATTCTGACCTCACCAATACCAACAATATTGCAACAACGATCATCACCCAAATAAACAGAACCATAATTAACCAACCTGTATGTCGAACTATTTGGTGTGATGTGATAAGAACATCCAAAATCAAGAATCCAAACATCTGTCAATTGAGTCGTTGAAATAGAGAGCATATCACCCTCGCTGCAATCAGAATTGTCATCCTCGACCACATTCACAGACTTATATGAGTCATCACGCTTCTCATCAGTATGCTTTTTTAACTTTGGACAGTCTCGCTTCATATCTCCCGCCTCCTTGCACTTGTAACAGTGAATTGTCTTTTTGTCCCTGGATTTGGATCTAGAATTTTGTTTCCCAAACCCTGCCTTCTCTGGCTTCTGTCCACGGTCTTGATTACCCTTGATATAAAAGCTATCAGATTGAGAGCTTCCCCTTGTAATTTTCTTCTACTGGTTGTGAGCCAACAAGGCTGCAGTAATCTTTTCAACTTTTATAGTCCATGTGTTCGTAAGAGGGAGGCAACGAACAAAACAAAATCATCGCTTTGTCTTCATCCTCAATTTTCACAAATCAGAAATGATTTGATTGAATACATTCACGTGTTGCGCCAAATCATTATCGTCCTGCATTTTCAGCCTATACAGTCGCTGCTTTAGATACAGTTTAGTCGTTACGGATTTCGACATAATTTTGGCTTTCCAACTTCTTCCAAATTTCATCTGGAGACGATAGATGCATGATGTGATACATGACCTCGTCTGCCAAACATAACCGTATGGTTCCTGCCGCTCTCTGTTACAATTCTTCCCAATCTTCCTCCTCCATTGACGTTGGCTTTGTAGGTCGCAAAGCCTTCAGGATCCCTTGCTGCACCAACAGATCATTCACCCTTGCTTCCCATAATCCGAAGTTACCCTGACCATCGAATTTCGTAACTTTGAATTTTGCTCCTAACATCTTTTGTCCTCTTTACCGGTATATTTATGAGCCATACCTAACAATTTCAAAACATCTTCGTGCACTCCTTGTTGGCAAAAAGAATCGCACACCTCCAAGAAGTTACGAATATGCTGCCTGGCATCTTCATTTGGCATGCCCCCGATTTGCCGTATGGAATTCAACATATTGAACAAGACAAGTTTGAGCTCGAAGTGGGCTGCCTGAATTTTTGGTGCTACAATTACATGATTTAAGTCATCTAATATCGGATTTAAGTAATCATGAATGGCACGAGGTTTGGCCGTATTCCCAGCATTTAGAATTGCCTCGGCATCTTGATCTTCCTCATGACTAATTCCTTGACTTGTGATTTGATACATATTTGCATGTTGAGCACGTCTTCTTCTCCTAAATAGCCTCTTGATCTCAGGTTCAACCGGTTCTAATGGCTCATCAGGATGTCATCTAGTCATACACCAAGAAAAATATAAGGAAAATAAAAAGTAAAACTATATATAAAAGAAAAATAAACAAGTAAAATAAAAATTCTATGACAAAACAAATTAACTTCCAGTTGCTAATCCCCGGTAATAGCACCAAAAACTTGTTCACTCGATATGAGTACTAAATATGGGTGCGGATATATGTTCAAGTATACACAATCGAACAAGTAATACAGTGATAAGTGAGTATCGTCTCCACAGGGATTGGAGGAAATTTAACAATTTTGTCAAAGCAATTTACTCTATCACCTAAGTAAAGTTAGTGATGGTATGTACAAATGAGAATGTTGTGGCAAAATGAGATGGATGTTGTGGAAATGGAATAGTGGTAGTATGGTAGCAAATGGATATGTCGTGGAAAAGTGGATTGTGTTTAGTGCAAACAAATGAAAATGTCAAGGCAAAATAAAAAGTAAATCTAGGATTTGATTAATATGACTTTGTATTTCTCGCACGACAAGCTAAGTGGGAACGAGTGATAGGAGTCACTAAGGAAAATCTAAGTCTACTTCTCATAATGGTCTTACTTTTATGCCTTGTCTTCCCGAAAGAGTCTACTAGGGTGCCTTATGCTATCTCTAGTAAGGGACACGACAGATTGAAGATGCTCTGACAAAACCGGTTGGAGTAAACCCCTGCATTGGTCCTAATTGTCCAAATAACAAGATATGTCTCGGGAAAACCTTTTTGTGGCATCATTAACATCTAACCTATCACTCATGCACAACTACTTTTAGTCGAATGAAATCCTAGCCTTATTCCTAAGGTGGATTAGGCCTAGTTACTATCTAGAACCCCTTGCTTATATGGCTCCTCCATAGTTTCTCTTGAACACTAAGGATGTGTTACCTAAGTAATCTCTCAAACCCTAAGAATCTCCTAAGGAATGGTTACTCTAGTAGCTCCTATAACCTTAAGGCACTAAACTTCATAAACAAAACAGATTAAAGCAAAGAAAAAAATTATTCATTGAAATAAAACTTAAACATCCAAAATAAACTCCCACCAAATAGGATTAGTTCATGGTGGGGTTCGAAATAAGCAAGAAAAAAGCAAGTTTATTCGTTCCTTACAACCCAAATGATAAAATATGAAAGCAAAGAACAAAGGGAAGGAGGAAAAACCTTCGACGTGAACTGCCGGAGATTCCCTCAACCACCACGAACTGCCCCCAGCGAACGCCTAGAACGCCACTCCCTCAGGCTTGTCACAGAGAAATGCCACGGCAAGTAGGATTGACAGAAAAAGAAGAGGCCTTTTTCTTTCTCTATTTAACCTCAAAACGACGTGGAACCAAAGGCTTCTTCATTGTGGCTTCATCCTCTATTTATAGGGTGAAATTAACCCTAGGACTTGGTATTAAAATTCCTAGGATACCTCAAACCATAGTTAAATCACGTGGAGATCAGTCAGAGCTGGCTATGATCCAGCCTGGGTTGATGGCTGAGTACTCGGCATAATCCTACTACAGAACCTCAAGGACAAACAGGATCTTCAGAGCAGGCTGCACGGTCAGCAGGATTGGTTGTAGCAACGATGATCCCTCCGGACGGATCTTCGAGGCAGATTTATCAGACAGATGTCTCGTAAAAGTAGGGGATAGCTGGTTTCAAAAATATCTTCTTTCACTTTGATCCTTCTCAAAATGCCAATCCAACTAAGCATTTTTATTATGCTCAGCAGTCTCCTTATGTCACGACATTTCCTTTCTTCTTTTCCTTGCTCTCAATTCCTGCACATCATTAGACAAGCATCTTTCCCATAAGGCATCACCGCTTTAAAAATAAAATGTCGCGGCAAATCGATTTCCACCACATGCAATTATATGTTCCTAAATGCATCTACATGGTCCTAAATGAGCTCTTAGACATTCAATAACTTAAGTGAAAAGGTCCCAAATTGTGACCTTTTTATGGAGTTATCAATACCGGTTAGTATAATCGTCATGGATCACTCGCCTATCAAATTGCCAAGGCCTTCCAAGTAGTAAATGGCTTGTGTACATTGGAACGACATCACATAACACCTCGTCTTTGTACTTCCCAATGGAGAAATCAATTCGAACTTTCTTGGCTACCTTGAGTTCTCCTCCATCGTTGAGCTATTGCAGTTTATAAGGTTATGGATTCTTTGTTGTTGCCAAGCCAAGTATATCTACCATTAAGGTACTAGAAACATTAGTGCAACTACCTCTATCAATAATAACAAAGCATATATTTCCTCCAACGTGGCAACGAGTATGAAAGATATTTTTACGTTATTCATCTCCTCCATTGGATTGCACGTTTAGGCTCTTTTTGACAACAATAATCTTTCCTTCCACGGCATGCTCTAATTCTTCCATATCAATGGTAGCATATTCATTCTTATCCTCTTCTTGTTCCAATTTAACTTCTCTATCATCTCGAAGAATCATGGTGTTGCGATTTAGACATTGGCTTGCAATATGTCCACACCCTATACACTTAAAACATTGTATGTCATGGGAACGATTTAGAGTGGCGACAGTCTTACCCTTGCTGGTTTCGGTAATAGGCTTACTTCCTTTGGGTGGTCCTCCTCTTTCGTGGGATGGAAATGGAGGAGTCTTCTTGTATAAACTTTGCCCCCATTTTGAAGTTACACTCTCATAAGATCGTGTGGCACCCTTCCTTTTGAGTTATTTTTCCCCTTTACAGCCATATACACAATGTCTTCCATCTCCACATAATGTTGCAACTCAACCACGTTCGCAATATCCAAATTAAGTCTCGCTAGGAATCTTACCATTGTGGCTTCTCGATCCTCATCGATGTTACCTTGTTATAATCTCTTTATGATAATCTTCAACACTTTGGTTACCTTGTGAAAGGTTTTGAAGATGGTTGAATAACTCCCGATGGTAGTGGGTTGAAATGAATCACCTTCGCATCACTGCTTTCATTTCATCCCATGTAGTGATATGATGTTCTCCATTGTGTCTCCTACTTGATGTCAATTGATCCCACCATATTAGTGCAGAATCCATAAACTCAAGGGCATCGAGTTTTACCTTCTTGAGTTTGAAATAATCATGGCACCCGAAGATGTGCTCTACCTTCTTTTCCTATGCTAGGTAAGTGTTGAGTTAATCGATTGACGAATATGGCCAAGAGGGGGTGAATTGGCAATTAAAATTTGGTGGATGCTTTTGCAGAAAATTGAAAATATTTGCACAACAATTTAGAGTGGTTCGACTTTCTCAACCAAAGTCTACGTCCAATACCTTATCTATCCACACTAAGGATTTTACACAAATTCACTAATTTGACTTTCTTTTTTGGACAAAGAGTAACCTTACAAATCCCTCAAGAATTATACCCCAAATTCTTGAGAACACTCTCTCCCAAAGAGAACAATACAAATTTTGCAAACTTACAAGAAAATCCTCACAATGCAAGATGTTTGCACAATTCTAGAACAAAGAAAGAACACTCAAGAATAATACAATTGAGCTCAATAAGTGTTCTTGAAAGAAAAAATGAATATTGAATAAAATAGGCTTGAAAATACTCAAACTTAAGGTTTGATGCTTACTCTTTGATTCTTGTTTATTGTTGTTTCTTGTTGTTGATCAATGGCTTCTAAGCTTGTTTAAATATTTCTTCAATTGATTCTGAACATTAGGATGATTAGTGAAGTCAATGGAGTCGTTTAAGTGTGAAAACAATTAATAAAACTGCTTGGAGCGTGGGGGGAATCGGTACCCCCTCATAGGGAATCGATTCTCTTAGTGTAAAATTCAAATATTTCGACCGTTGAATAGGGGGAATCGGTTCCCTCCGAGCATTCTGTTATTTCTCGGAGCCAAACCATTTAGGGGGAATCGATTCCCTCTGGACAATCTGGAATTTTGGCTTATTTTTTGTTCGAAATACTTTGTAAAATTGTTTTGAGAATATTTTAAGATTGAAACTTAATTTTACACTTTGGTAAGGTTTAAAAAGATCTTTGAAAGACTTGGAGTAATATTTTTATATTCGAATAAATTATATCGAACATACTTAGAAATTCTTTTGTAAAATCTTAAAATTCATTTAACTTAATTTGTTATATCGAAACATCAAAATGTTTTCAACAATCTCCCCTTTTTGATATAACAAAACATTTTAGTAATATTAAGATTTTCTAAAACTTTTGAAATCAAGTTTTGAAATTACTCCCCCTTACTATAACACTTATCACCCTTTTTGTTAAATCAAAAAGAATTGAAAGATTTTTAAACAAGGTTTTTTTTAAAAAATAGCGAATTGATATTTAGGAATTTAAAGCTTAAGCTACTAAGAACATAATCAAAAGAGATATTAGTCATTAGTTTCATAATCAATATTCATAAACAAAAGTGAAATGGTAAAATTGGTCAAAAATCTAAAATGATGCACAAAATTAAAACTGACGCAAATCCACATATAAGTTCAAATCATCCATAACATCCAAAACATAAATCTAAACATATAAGCATCCAAATTCAAACAATCCAAAAATTCAAACATCCAAAATTTTAAAAACAATACTTTCTAAGTCTCATCTAAGTGAAGTAAAGCACAACAAGAATCAAACATTCGTAGGAGGATCGGAGGAGGAAAATGAGCTCGTATTACGGCCATCTCATGTGAGAGCGCATCAATACGTTCATTCATATTGCGTTGTTTGCGCATATCCCAAAGAATTTCCAATTGTTGAGCTCCATTGTGGATAAATGAGACTCTATGGAAGTGAAGCGTGAATCCATGAATGCATACCGGAAAACAAATGTCTCCATAAAGGTTGAAAATATGGAGGCATTTGATCCTCTGGTCATGCCTGTTCCTCGTGCTGCTTTGGCTCATCGTCGGCGTCGTGTGCTTCCGGAGGTTGCTCACCGGTACGAACCCATTGACCAGTTTCTTCATTGATCTTCCATCCCAATTTAGTTAAAGATAAGAGGTTAATTTGGTTTTTGAGTGGAAAAGCGCATCAAGACCAACCCTAAGCTCAGCTTTTGAAAACATATTACTCAAAATACAACCGTAAACTAGAGATGAACAGAGTTTATTATTAGGAACAAGATTTACGGTTTCGACAATTTCAGAAAAATAATATGAGGTAGGTTGAGTTTAAGATTATTTTGGATACAATGTATCCAAAAGAGATCCAAGGCTCGAAGAGTGGAGTATCGGCCTCCAGATGGTTGAACCACCAAGAGATCATAAGATGAAGGAAAAGGTCATGAAGATCTAAAACACTCGCACTATCCCTCCGTTTATACTGAGAACCTACCATTTGTTTTTCATTGTCTAAGCCCTCATTATCTAATCCTAATGCTCTGGATATGTATTTCGGGTCAATGTAAAAGAATTTTCCTAGAAGATAGGATCAAATTCCTATGGTTGCGGTTTTATCATGGTTTTGGACGCAAACGGCATTAGAGTAGAAGATACGAACAAGTTGGTGATAAACTATTGGTTCAAGTTCACAGAGTTTATCAAATTTCCACTCTCTAATGGAAGGAAGATATCTAAAATTAATCTCTAACATAGCTTGAATATATGGGATTCGTTCTTCCCGGATTTTGTAAGACTCAAAGTATTGAGAATACCTAAATAGTAGATTTTGTCTACGACCTGGTTCATTGAAGCACGAATTAAAAATAGTCATAGAAGGGTCATCGGGATTGGGATGAGGAATTTATTGGAATTTGAGAATACCTAAATAGTAGATTTTGTCTACGACCTATGTTCAAAATAAATTAAACTAGTGAGTTTAGAAAAACTTACCTTGAAAATTTGGAATTTGAGAGAATGTGATGATTTTTGCATTATTTTGATGATTCCAACAGGTTTAGGAGATGAAATATGGAGTGATTCATACTAGAAATCGAAGTTTTAAAGCAAAGTGGAGATAGGGTGAAAGAGAAGAGGTGAACGACATGAAGAAGAGAAAGAGTTTTGAGAAAATGAGGGTATTTGGGAACTTAAATTCCAGACCCTGTGGGGGGTATCGATTCCCCTAGGGGGAATCGGTTCCCCTGCCAGGGGGTATAGATTCCCTTTGCACCAAAATGCTAAAAATCAAATTTTAAACACTCAAAATGCTAAATTAATTTGCTCTGATGGTATTGGCAACTCATATATTGAAAATTAATTATTTTCAATCAATCAATTTTATCCTTAAACTACATTTGAACAAAAAAATTAATCTTCACTAAGAATCATAAACTCCCCCTAACCAAAAGCAAAGAATGCAATTATTATAAGAATTTTTCATTTATTTTTTAAAAGGGCTAAAATTATTCTAAACACTAAGTGAAGATAGGTCAGTTAAACCTAATTCTCTCCTAAGTGTCCAAAATCAAAGGCTTTGTAAAGATATCCGCTAATTGGTGCAAAGTATCAACAAATTCTAGAACTACTTCTTCCTTAGCGACATGGTCTCTAATGAAGTGATGTCTAATTTCAATGTGCTTAGTTCTAGAGTGTTGGATGGGATTCTTAGTGAGACAAATAGCACTACTATTGTCACACTTGATAGGAATGATACCTAGTTCAATTCCATAATCAAAAAGTTGTTGTTTCATCTATAAAACTTGTGCACAACAACTACCAGCTTAAATGTATTCCGCTTCAGTTGTAGACAATGCAACACAATTTTGTTTCTTTGAAAACCAAGAAATCAGTATATTTTCAAGGAATTGGAAAGTACCGGAGGTACTTTTCCTATCTAATTTGCATCCTCCATAATCCGCATCAGAGAAGGCATGTAAGCTAAAGCTAGAGTCTCTAGGATACCAAAGTCCTAAACTAGGAGTATCCTTAAGGTATCTAAAGATTCTCTTAACAGCTAGTAAATGTGAATCCTTAGGACATGATAGAAATCTTGCACATAAGCAAACACTAAACATAATGTCTGGTCTACTTGCGGTTAAATAAAGCAAAGAGCCAATCATTTACCCATATAATTTAACATCCACACATTTACCTCTTTCATCTTTGTCAAGCTTTGTAGATGAGCTCATTGGAGTGTCACGAGGTTTCCCATTTTCCAGTCCAAACTTCTTTAGCATATCCTTGACGTACTTAGCTTGATTGATGAAGGTGTCATCTTTTCTTTGCTTGATTTGGAATCCCAAGAAAAATGAGAGCTCCCCCTTCATGCTCATCTCAAATTCACTTTGCATTAGCTTAGAAAATTCTTGGCAAAGAACATTAGAAGAACCAAATATTATATCATCAACATAAATTTGTACTACTAATAAATCTTTACCTTTATGCATTAAAAACAATATAGTGTCAACCTTCCCTTTTGAAAAACCTTTTTCAATTAAAAAAATTGACAGTCTTTCATACCAAGCTCTAGGAGCTTGTTTTAAACCATAAAGAGCTTTTGTCAATTTAAAAACATGATCTGGAAATTTTGAATCTTCAAAACCAGGAGGTTGTTCCACATACACTTCTTCTTTTATAAAACCATTTAAAAATGCACTTTTAACATCCATTTGATATAATTTAAATTCATTGAAACATGCAAATGTTAATAACATTCTAATTGCTTCCATCCTAGCTACGATAGCGTATGTTTCATCATAGTCTATGCCCTCTTCTTGAGTATACCCTTGAGCAACAGTCTAGCCTTGTTTCTCACTATATTACCACTTTCATCAAGCTTATTCCTAAATACCCATCTAGTACCTACAGTAGATTTATTACTAGGCCTTTCAACTAATGTTCATACTTTACTTCTCTCAAATTGATTTAACTCTTCTTGCATAGCCATAATCCAATGTTCATCATTTAATGCTTCTTTAATATTCTTAGGCTCTATGCATGAGATAAATGCAACATAATTACAAATATTTCTAAGAGAAGATCGATTTGTTACCCCTTTTGATGGATCACCTATTATTTCACCATCCTTGACATAGTTGTATTCCCTTAGGTAAGAGATTTCCCTTTCTTCAATGGTTGGATTCTGGAGAGGATCTTGAGTTTCCTCATCTTTCGTTTCTTCCTTTGATGATGGTTCTCCAATGTCATGTCCAACGTTATTTATGTTTATAATACCTACATCATTATTCACACAAGAATCCTTCCTCGGAAGGGGATTATCATCGAAAACAACATGTATGGACTCTTCTACAACTAAATTTCTTTTATTAAATACTCGATAAGCTTTAGAATTTAAGGAATAACCCAAAAAAATTCCTTCATCACTTTTAGCATCAAATTTTCCAAGATTGTCTTTACAGTTGTTTAAAACAAAACATTTACATCCAAAAGGATGAAAATAGCTAATATTAGGCTTTTTATTTTTAAAAAGTTCATATGGAGTTTTTTCAAAATAGGCCTAATCATTACTCAATTAATAACATAACAAGCGGTATTTGTGGCTTTCGCCTAAAAATATTTTGGCAAATTGTTTTCACGAAGCATGGTTCTAGCCATTTCTTCTAAAGTTTGATTTTTCCTCTCAACAACTCCATTTTGTTGAGGGGTTCTAGGTACTGAAAAAATATGGCTAATACCATTAGAATTACAAAATTCAGTAAATCCAAGATTTTCAAATTCAGTTCCATGATCACTCCTAACACTAGTTATAGAGTAACCTTTTTCATTTTGGATTACTTTTGAAAACGTGATAAATTTTTCTAATGCTTCATCTTTAGTACTTAAGAATAGAACCCAAGTATATCTAGAATAGTCATCTACCAATACAAATGCATATTGTTTTCCACCCAAGCTAGTAGTTCTAGATGACCCAAAAAGATCTAAATTGATCAATTGTAATACTCTACTAGTGGATACGTCGTTAATGGATTTAAAAGAAACTCGCTTTTGTTTTCCTTTAGCACAAGAATCACAGATTTTATCATTATCAAATTTTAGTTTAGGCAACCCTCGAACTAAATCTCCTTGAATTAACCGTTGCAAAATACTCATACTAGCATGTCCTAGTCTCCTATGCCATAACCAACTATCAGGCTCATCCTTAGCAACTAGGCATAAATTAGTCATATCTATAAAGTCTAAATGCACCATGTAAATGTTTACTATTCTATGACCAACAAGCATAATCCTATTAGATGCAATGTCAATGACTTTACAACCATTAATATCAAACATGACATTGAATCCCTTATCACACAATTGACTAATACTCAATAGATTATGCTTTAATCCATTCACATATAAAACATTCTTAATTTGTATAGAAGAGGTGTTACCTATAATACCTATACCTTCAATGTGACCTTTTGAGTTATCACCAAAAGTCGCATCTCCTCCATTTTTGGCGTTGAGCTCTATGAACCGGCTTTTGTCTCCGGTCATGTTTCTTGAGCATCCACTATCAAGGTACCATGAGTTTGAGTGTGTTTCCCGTGCCTTGTAGCAATGCTCATTTTCCTACAAACATAGATTAATTTTTTATTTTTGGTCCCCAAATTCTTTTGGGTCCATATTCATTAGTTTCCAACATCCTAGTCCCCTTAGGTATCCATTTGTGTAAGATATCCTTATCTTTGGTAGTAACGAGTTCTTTAGGAACCCATATACTTCTAACGATTTTTCCATTAGAGATTCTTCGGGGACCTCTATGATTGTAGTTTTTAAAACTTTTTCTAACAAAGTTGGATTTTGAATTTTCTCCATTTTCAAAACGTTTTGTTCCAACTTTATCAAAAGAAGCTTTAAGATCATCAATTTTCTTTTGATGATCATCATTGACCTTTGAAAGTAAATTTTGCAAATCAAGATTTTTCTTTTCAAACTCTTCTAGTTTGATTTGCAAATTTTTTATTTTACTTTCAAGATCATTGTTGGTTTTGGACATAAGACTATTTTCATTTTTTAATTTTGAAATATCATTTTTTTATTTTGAAAATAAAGTCTAATAATCTGAAGACAACCCATTATAATCCTCTAATAATCGAATGAGTTAGAGGTTACCTTAGAATCTTCCCCGAATGCCATCAAGCACAAGTTTGCTACTTCTTGTTCCTCTTCATCGGAACCTTCTTCATCGCTCCATGTAACTACATGAGCCTTGTGCTTCTTCTTTGATTGACCCTTTTTCTTTAATTTAGGGTAATCGTATTTGACATGCCCCGGCTTTTTGTATTCGTAGCAAATGATTGGGTCTTTCTCCTTTGGTTCAGTTTTGAAGCCTTCATTTTATTTGAATTTTCTTCCTCGGTTTGGCCTCATCAATTTTCTGAACCGTTTGGAAAATAATGCCATTTTCATTTTCTTGTCATCGTCATCTTCATCCGAATCAATCTTATCGAGGTCTACCACATCTTGAAGCATCATTTCATGAGTGAGGAGTGAGCCAATTAGTTCTTTAAGGGTTAAGGACTTTAAGTTCTTAGCCTCGATAATTGTCGTCTTCTTTGATTGCCATGATTTTGGAAGTGAGTAAACCAGCTTCCTCACAAGCTTTTCAATTGGAATGATCTCTCCATATGATTTGAGACCATTGACAATCATTGAAAATCTATTCGTCATAGCTTTGATATCTTCATCCGATTTCATCCTAAAATTTTCATAGCTATGAGTTAGAAGACTAATTTTAGATTCTTTTACCTCGTCGGTGCCTTCATGAGTGACTTGTAGTTTGTCCCATATCTCCATGGCGGTTGTACAAGATGAAACTTTCCCATATTCATCTTGTCCAAGAGCACAACAGATAATATGGATGGCTTTGGAGTTGAGCTGGAACATTCTTATATCTCCATCACTCCACAATCTTGGATGAGTGGAAGGTTTGATGTATCCATCTTCTATAATATTCCATACTCATGTCACTTTATTGAATGAAATACATCATCTTATTCTTCCAATAAGCATAATTAGCTCCATTGAAGAAATGTGGCTTGTTGACGGGTAATGAATCAAGACCGAAGTCGGAGTTTGAAGTGGAGGCCATTGATGACTTGATTATCGATGTAACTTTTCTTGGATCTACTTAAGAGGCGATTAAACCTTCAAATGAGCCAAGCTTTGATGCCAATTATTGAGTTAATCGATCGACGAATATGGCCAAGAGGGGGTGAATTGGCAATTAAAATTTGGTGGAGGCTTTTGCAGAAAATTGAAAATATTTGCACAACAATTTAGAGTGGTTCGACTTTATCGACCAAAGTCTATGTCCACTACCTTAGCTATCCACACTAAGAATTTTCCACAAATTCACTAATTTGTCTTTCTTTTGAGGACAAAGAGTAACCTTACAAATCCCTCAAGAATTATACCCCAAATTCTTGAGAACACTCTCTCCCAAAGAGAACAATACAAATTTTGCAAACTTACAAGAAAATCCTCACAGGGCAAGATGTTTGCACAATTCTAGAACAAAGAAAGAACACTCAAGAATAATACAATTGATCTCAATAAGTGTTCTTGAAAGCAAAAATGAATATTGAATAAAATAGGCTTGAAAATGCTCAAACTTGAGGTTTGATGCTTTCTCTTTGATTCTCTATTGATTCTTCTTGATTGTTGTTTCTTGTTGTTGATCAATGGCTTCTAAGCTTGTTTATATACTCCTTCAATTGATTTTGAACGTTGGGGATGATTAGTGAAGTCAATGGAGCCGTTTAAGTGTGAAAACAATTAATAAAACTGCTTGGAGCATGGGGGGAATAATACCCCCTCATAGGGAATCAATTCCCTTAATGTAAAATTCAAATATTTCAACCGTTGAATTAGGGGGAATCGGTTCCCTCCGAGCATTCTGTTATTTCTCGGAGCCAAACCATTCAGGGGGGAATCGGTTCCCTCTGGACAATCTAGAATTTTGGCTTATTTTTGGTTCGAAACACTTTGTAAAATTGTTTTGAGAATATTTTAAAATTGAAACTTAATTTTACACTTTGGTAAGGTTTAAAAATATATTTGAAAGACTTGGAGTAATATTTTGATATTCGAATAAATTATATCGAATATACTTAGAAATTCTTTTGTAAAATCTTAAAATTCATTTAACTTAATTTGTTATATCGAAACATCAAAATGTTTTCAACAGTAAGCCTCGGGATTCGTCTTGCCTTGGAATGGTGGAATGGAAATCTTTATATTAACAAGATTATCATATATTAATGAATGAAACCTTTGGGGCCTTATACCTCGATTTCTCATTCTTTATTTTGATGCATGATCTTCTTCTGGTCTTTCCAGTTCTTCATTTCCTCCTTGATTGGCATCTTCTTGCTCTCAAAATCCTTGGGTACGCTTCTCTTCAATACAGTCAATATGTTCATGGAGAAGTTCCAACTCTTCCCTCAAAATCATGGTCAATTCACGCACCATGGCTTGCATTTGTAGGTTGGTTCAATGTTACATGTAACTTGAGAATTTTATCCCGAATGATGAGACATAATTAGTAATAAAAAAATAACCTCACAAAATAAAAACAAAAGCTCACCAAACACTCTAAGAAAACTCACTCCCACTCGTGTTTCACTCGGGATGACTTTTACCCTTCATGATCACTCTTGCCTTTTACCACTCATGCTTTGATTTCAAGTCCTTTTGGGAACTTCCTCAAGGCTTACAAGGTCTAGTTGACTTTGGCTAAACAATTGTGGCTTGGTAGTAAGGATGGTGAAAAGAAATTGGCTACAAGGAAAAGAGATGGTAAATAAAGGTAACAAAATTGAATAATTGAATACAAAGATGAAGTAAATATTTTTTTAAATATGAAAAGAATTACTCCCTCCCTCTTTAAACTTTTTCTTTCTTTTGTATTTTTTATTTCTTTTTTTTACTAACCCGGGAGAGAGAAAATGAAACGATACGCTTACTGAATCGACTAGCTCTGATGTCAAATGATATGATCTTGATTATGAGTTTTGAATCATATATATGATTGTCCGATCATGATTCTAGTAAGAAATTGAATTGCTTTCTTTGAATGGAAGATGATGTAAGTTGTAGTTTGGATGTAATGAAAGTATGGCGAATGTATGGGTTGGTAATGGCATGGAATATGAAAGATGGATTGAAAAGAAAATGGATTGTGACCCTCTAACTATATCGAGTTAGAAACCAAAAATATAAATAAATGGAATCAAAGTGGAAGTAGATGGAACGTGACCCACTAGCTATAGATGAGCTAGGAACCAACGCTATAACAAAAGGAAATGGATGAAGACAACAAGACTATCTTGAAGCCGATAAAGTTCTACAAGAGAAAAAGAATGAAAGAAACCTCTCAAAGATGTTTTATATATTCAATGTGTGTCTACAAATGATCACAAATGTGCCTATTTATAGTGTTTCTAAGCAGCATATGAAAAGACTCAAAAGATGAAAACATTCTCATCAATTTAGCAATAAAATGCACTTGAATGCTTTGTCTTCTTATCTTTAAGGTTGGATGAATATTCTAGATCATTTTGGGGATGAATCTAGACAATTTGAAGCTGAATTTGACCTTAATTTAGTCCAATGGGTGAAAACTCTTGTTATTACATGCTGAAAATTGTCTTAACAAGTGAATTAAATCACCCTTCATTGCATGCTCCCTTGAAGAATATGAACAACCCTTGAACTTAGATGATAACAATCAGCTTTGAATGCCTTGAATGGGTGAATTAAGAGTCCTTAAATGGCTTGTCACTTGGCTGAAGTTGAAAAGAGTCTCCCTTGGATCAAACTCATCCAAATCATCCATGTATAAAATTCTCATAACAAAATTCCAGCCTGCACTGTCTTCAATAAATCAATCATCTCTCAAGCTCCTGATATCGGATTAAGGTGATTCAAAAGGCGTTGGAAAGCTAATAGATAGAGGAATAATTTCAAATTGATTTATATAACCAAACAAATCTCTATTACATCCAGAATTGGAAGCAATTCTGAATGACATTCTTGCATATGATGAAACCATTCAACTTCTCTCATACACCTAGACACCAAGGTGAACTTTATTCAATATTTAATTGAAAACATGCATGAAACAATTAAGAGTTAATTTAATAAATGAACTAGTTTAATTAATGAACTACTTCCCTAAATGAACTAGATGATTTAAATGCAATGCATGCTTGAATGAACAACACACTTATTAAATGCAATGAATGTTTTGCAAACTTTAAATTCTCATGCAAATTCATGCATAAGAAATGTAAAGTGTTCCTCCCTTATTATTCCTTCTTCATCACGTTCCAAACTTGATGTAAACATACTCTCCATGGATGCTTGAAACTCCTTAGCCCTTAGTCGTGTGATGGGGCCACTTGGGTACTTCTCTGGGTCTTTGCTATTGGCGATCATATCAAGAAGCTTCTAACATAAATAGATAACTCAAAAAGAAATTAATCATGGAAGATAGAATTGTACATTAGAATTAGATAGAAGGCCTCCAACATGCCAGAGATAGCTAAAAATTCAATAAACTTCCAATAATAATTAGATAACTTAAAAAACAATCGTGGAAGATGGGACTCTCCATTATAATTAGATAGAAGGCTTATAACATGATACATATATTTAGAAATTCAAGAAGCTTTCAATAATAATTAGATAACTCAAAAAGCAATCAATCATAAAAAATGAGACTCTCCATTATAGTAAGATAGAAAGACTCTAACATGACAGAGATAGCTAAAAATTAAGAAACTTTCATTAATAATTTGATAACTCAACGAGCAATCAATCATAGAAGATGGGACTCTCCATTATAGTTAGATTGAAGGCCTTCAACATGACATAGATAATTAGAAATTCAAGAAACTTCCAATAATAATTAGATAACTCAAGAAGTAATCAATCATGGAAGATGGGACTCTACATTATAGTTAGATAGAAGGCCTCTAACATGACACAAAAAGTTAGAAATTCGAGAAGTTTCCAATATAAATAAATAACTCAAGAAGTAATCAATCATGGAATAGGGGACTCTCCATTAGAGTTAGATAGGAGGCTCTAACATAACAGTGATAGCTAGAAATTCAAGAAACTTTCAATAATAATTAGATAACTCAAGAAGCAATCAATCATGGAATATGAGACTCTCCATTATAGTTAAATAGAATGCCTCTAACATAACAAAGATAGCTAGAAATTCAAGAAACTTCCAACAATAATTAGATAACTCAATAAGCAATCAATCATGGAAGATGGGACTCTCCATTATAGTAAGATAGAAAGCCTCTATAGCTAGAAATTCAAGAAGCTTCCAATAATTATTTGATAACTCAAGAAGCTATCAATCTTGGAAGATGGGACTCTCCATTATAGTTAGATAGAATACCTCCAACATAGTTAGATAGAAGCCCTCTAACATGACAAAGATAGCTAGAAAATTAAGAAGCTTCTAATAATAATTTGATAACTCAATAAACAATCAATTATGAAATATGGGACTCTCCACTATAGTAAGATAGAAAGCCTCTAACATAATAGAGATAGTTAAAAATTCAAGAAACCTCCATTAATAATTACATAAGAAACAATCAATCATGGAAGATAGAACTCTCCATTACAGTTAGATAGAAGGCCTCTAACATGACAGAGATGACTACAAATTCAAGAAGCTTCCATTAATAATTAGATAATTCAAGAAGCAACCAATCATGGAATATAGGAATCTCCATTATAGTTAGTAAACTACCTCTAACATGACAAAGATAGCTAGAAATTCAAGAAGCTTCCAATAATAATTAGATAACTCAAAAAGCAATAAATCATTGAAGATGGGATTCTCTATAATAGTTAGATAGACTGCCTCTAACATAACAGGGATAACTAGAAATTCAAGAAGCTTCCAATAATAATTAGATAACTTAAGAAACAATCAATCATGAAAGATGGGACTCCCCATTATTGTTAGATAGAATGCCTCTAACAAGACAAAGATAACTAGATATTCAAGAAGCTTCCAATAATAATTAGATAACTCAAGAAGCAATCAATCATGAAAGATGGGACTCTCCATTATAGTTTAATAGCATGCCTCTACCAAACAAAGATACTAGAAATTCAAGAAACTTAACATTAATTAGATAACTCAAGAAGCAACAAATTATAGAAGATGTGACTCTTTATTATAGTTAGATAGAAGGCCTCTAGCATGACAATAATAGCTATAAATTCAATAAGGTTCTAATAATAATTATATAACTCAATAAGTAATCAATTATGGAAGATGAGAGTCTCCATTTTAGTTAGATAGAAGGCATCTAATGTGACAGGGATAACTAGAAATTCCAAAAGCTTCCAATAATAATTAGATAGCTCGAGAAGCAATCAATCATGGAAGATGGGACCATTCATTATTGTTAGATAGAAGACATCTAACGTGACAGAGATAACTTGAAATTCAAAGATCTTTCAATAATAATTAGATAACTCAACAAGCAATCAATCATGGAAGATAGGACTCTCTATTATAGTTATATAGAAGGCATCTAACATGACAGGGATAGCCAGAAATTTAAGAAGCTTCTAATAATAATTAGATAACTTAAAAGCAATCAATCTTGAAAGATGTGACTCTCTATTAATAATAATGTTTTGATTTAATAGTATCTGAAACCCTTATACTTTTTCAAATAAAATCAATATAGTCCTTAAATATTTTTTTACACTCAATATAGTTCTTAAATTGACTTTTTTTTAATAATTTATTTTTGCAGTATTTTCATATTTAATGTATTGAATTTCTTAATAATTATTTATATTTTTTATTATTTATTTTTTAAAAAATAAATAAGTCCTCAAACTTTCTAAAAAAATCAATTACTCCATCAAACTTAGTCAAAAACTCAATTAAACTCATCTACCATATCATCGTCTATCGTGTATTGCCACAACAGTATTGTAAATTGTCACATTAATATTATAGATTGTCATGTAAGTTTGTGAACTGTCATATAAGCGTTGTGACAGTCAATGTTTGATTATGTTCTTCAAAGGATCAAATTAATTTTTTAAGTACAAAAACGTCCAGGGGCTACACTAATTATTTTTTTCCAAAAGTTTGAGGGCCTCGATTATCATTAAAAATATTTTTATTTTAATGGTATTTTTGTGTGCTCTTGCTTATAACAATATTTTTATATATTTTTAAAATGTAATTGATGTCCAATATACAATAACATTATATTCTTATTATAAATTTTGTTTTATAGAACTCACATGTTAAATTAATATAATATTTTTTAATAACTATTTATTCATTTCTATTTTTAAAGATACCAAATGCATTTTTACTATTTTATTTTTGGATTCAAGTTTTCATTTTTATTAACCAAACATGTTTTCTATTTTTTAAATATTGAAAATGAAAGAACTCATACAAGCAAATAAAGATACATATAAGGATATACAAGTATTATAGATGAGTTAGATATGTGTTACTTTATTCGTAAACAGTTAGAAATCCCTCCTACCTCAATCAAATACTAACTTCTTTTTAGTCTTGTCTTTGGAAGACTCTCCCACTTATTTCACTAATCAAACAAATTAAAATTGAGTTATCAATTCATCTTAGAAATTTGGAGAAGTAAAAAAGAAAAAAATATAACATTAAAAATAGATTAGATTCACTCAGATCAAGAGCTCTAAATCTCTCCAGAATCCTTTTTTGTCACCCCACTAAGCATGGAGAAATAAAACTTACTTTCCCTAATTCAGATTAGATCTTCAAACACAAGAAAATTCACACCTTGAATCTTAAGTTGGCTTTTAGGGGAGGGAGAACTTGAATAGGAAAGAAGGCAAGGGATAAAGGCTTGGAGAGAGGAGAAATAGTTTATTGGTCCCTCCTACTTTGTTTTCAATTCAAAAAAAAAATTATGACTGTTTAGGCTCAAATTTGTCCCAACAACTTTAATGACCCAACTATACTATTCCATAGCTTTTCTTGGATTAACTTTTCTCCGTTGACCCGAAATTTGGATCGTTACAGAAACTCCTCGACTTCTACCCATCAACGATTAGCTTCATCTCAAGCTAGCATACTCCCCCTTTCAAACTTTATACTTATTGCTTAAAAAGTTATACCTCGTATTGAAGACAAGTTCGCTCCTCTAGGACTCCACGCATAGTAGTAGATGATTCACTCTTCATTTCCTTCATAACTCCTGACATTTTTGAAACAACAAAGCTAACCACATCCACGAGGTATTTTAACTTTAGCTCCAAATGATATAAACCAGTAGGAATAGAAGAGCTAACCCATGAAAAAAAAATGAACTAACCCTAAGGTCAACTGTGGTTGCTAAGAAAAAAACAAACATAAAATACTTCATATTCAGTAGATGTTTTCTTTTGGATCATCCAAATGATGTCCTAATCCTTATTTGTTCGCTTGACCTTGAATTGATCTTAAGTTCTTACTGATAAAAAAGGGAATAAGCGGAATGGGAGCATAAGATAAAGTCTGATGGTAAGATGCATGCTCGTGATCATGATTCTCATGTAGCGATGGTAAGCTACTGCAGGCCAAAAGAGATAAATTAAAGTTCGATCATTTACTGTTGGGGAATCATGAGAACATCAATGATGGAAACTGCAAAAAGCACAATAATTTTCTGTCATCTGGCCTGGGGAAGAGGGTTATGCCGTTGCTTACTGGATGATATGAATGCCACCTTTGCCTTGCATGTTTTGCTGCCACAATTCATGGAAATTTTGGATATGTGGCCATTCCTCAAGGAAGACGATTATGCAGGTTCTTACCACATTTATCGGGAAAAATCGACATTTTTAAAATTTTAAATGAGAAAATAATCTAAATGTTGTTAAAGAAAATATAAAATTAATTATTAGTTCGTAAATGTATAGACGTCCAGCTAGATGCCTGTTAAGATGAAAGCATATAGTTTTTGCAAAGTTTTACAAGCCTTTGGGCTCCTGTTTTGTCCTGCTGATATATATATATATACATAAGTGGTTAGCACATGATGGTAGAAGTAAACAGAAAAGGTTGCCATTGATCAGGACCCACAAACAAGGTTTTTTTAAGTGTTAATAATAAAATTTGATTAATAAAAAATTAATTTAAATAATAATATTTTATAATTTTATAATTTTTTTAAAATTAAAATTATTAAAATTAATTTTTTATTTAATTTATAATTAAATTTAATTATTTATAATATAAAAACAAATATTTTATATTTAAAAATAGTGAAAAAGATTAAAAATAGAATATAAATTATCAATATTTTTATTTATGGACAAATATTTATAAAAAGATTTAAAAAATTTATCATTTTTTAATATTCATAAAATAAAATCATTTTATCAAATTAAAAAATGTAAAAAAAATATAAAATTAATATAATAAAATAATTAACCAAACCAAAAACTAAAGCCTTAAAAAATTGGGTAAAGCACACAAATGGTCTTCCAACTATAGGGTATTATTTATTGAGTCCCTTGACTATTAAAAGTTACAAAATAATCCCTCAACTATATGACGTTTATTTGTTGAGACTTTTGAATATTAAAAGTTTAAAAATGATCACCTAATTATTCTTGTGTTCCAATCTCATCATTTTTCATTAAAAAATTAGTGATCGTCTGAGTTGGACGTTAACATGTTGACTGGATATGATAAAATATGATCTTATAACAGTTTGAGTTGTATTTTGCGGATTGAGTCTCTGTTTATATTATGTTGTCGAACCAGTTCTTGAAATATTATATCGTCGAGCTAGTGCTTGAAAGCAATGACGGTGCCAATAGACGTCATCAAAATATAATTTTATCATATCTCAATCAATAAGTTAATATCCAACTCAAATGATCATCATTTTTTTACGGAAAATGATCATTTTAGAACATATAAATAGTCATGTGGTCATTTTGTAACTTTAATAATCTAGGGACCCAATAAAACTGCGTCTATAATTAGAGGATTATTTGGTAACTTTTAATAGTCAAAGGACTTAACAAAATCACATTCTATAGTTGAGGGATCATTTTTGTAATTTACCCTATTTTTTTATAAAAAAAAGACTGTACCCAACCTTGTATACAGCTAGTTTCTGGTTTTAAAATTTGAGGATGGTCCGAGTGCACTGATTCTTTGGCCTTGTAAGTTCAATGGAGTTTTTCTTGTGCTTTGTAATTTCAACAATTATAAGCCAAACTCTGGCTTTGGAGGCTCCTTCTGGATCGAAATTGGAACTGCTCAGTCAAGAGTTGTTGGAATCTGCAAAACAGCCTGAATTTTTTGAGTGGATGATAGGGATTAGAAGGAAGATCCACGAACACCCAGAGCTGGGATTTGAAGAATACAAGACCAGCGAACTCATCAGGAACGAGTTGGACTCACTTGGGGTCAGCTATAAATGGCCTGTTGCTAAGACTGGCGTGGTAGCCTATATTGGGACTGCTTCAGAACCGGTCTTCGTTCTCCGAGCAGACATGGATGCCCTTCCTTTGCAGGTCATCTCTCTTTCTCTCTCTCTGGGTTTATCTCCTACAACATTATGCTTATGCGTTTTACTATAATTTTGAAGGAATTAGTGGAGTGGAAGCACAAGAGCAAAGTGGAAGGGAAGATGCACGCTTGCGGCCATGATTCCCATGTAGCAATGCTACTTGGAGCAGCCAAGTTACTTCAGAGCAAAAGAAATTTATTGAAGGTATGTTTTCAATCTTTGCAATTGTCTGCAAAAGTCTTAGAAACTTTGTTCTCTCTCTTATGGGCTAATTTTATATTGCTTCAACAATTTCTTGAAGGGAATGGTGAAATTAGTTTTTCAACCTGGTGAAGAGGGTTATTCTGGTGCTTACCATATGCTTCAAGACGGTGTACTTGATGATATCAGTGCAATCCTCAGTATACATGTTTTGCCACAAGTACCTACAGGTGCTATTGCATCAAGGCCAGGTCCGATACTTGCCGGTGTCGGACTGTTTTTGGCTACGATTCAGGGAAGAGGAGCACATGCATCAAGCCCCCATCTAGCCAAAGACCCTATTGTTGCAGCTTGCTCAGCCGTCCTTGCTCTACAACAGATTGTATCGAGAGAGACGGATCCACTTGAGGCCATGGTAATTTTCTATTTCCATGTTCGAATGTACTTTTCGAGATGGTAATCTTGTAGCACTTGCTCACTGAACTATCAGTTTGCTATAATAGATTTAGTTAACATCAGTACTCACCAAGTGGTAGCTAATTATCACTTGAGCACCAAATATGGAACAAAAGGTGGTTGATAGATCATTGTCATAAGAGCATTTGGTCCTAATTAGAATTGGCTTGGCCTGAAAGCTTATTTTTAAGCGTCAAATTTCAGCCATCTGTAATGAGTTTTTCCCAAAACCTGAAACTGCCATTAGAAAATTGAATTTCACCCAAAATATATATTGGATTCACATTTAAACTGGTCCGCCGACTGAATATGCTTGTAATGCCATGTTTTTTGATCAAGTGATCAGCATAATGAATCTTTGAGCAACAATCAAGACCCAGAATTCTAAGATTCATTTTGAATGATTAGTTGGTAACAGTTGGTTCAATTGAGGGAGGTCGAGCTGGAAATATAATCCCTGAATCTGTGACATTTACTGGGACATTTAGGAGCTTGTCCATGGAAGGTCTTTTGTACCTGCAAAAAAGAATAAAAGAGGTCAAACATGTTCTCTTCTTCTTCTTCTCTCTCTCTCTGGTTTTTTTTACCATAAATTGTTTAGCCCTATGACATTTTAAGTAGTTATTAGTTTTCTAAACATGGCTATTTGCTCCATCACAGATCATAGAAATGCAAGCAGCCGTGCATCAATGCAGTGCGACGGTGAACTTTATGGAAGACAAACATATGCCTCATCCAGTAATGGCCAACGATGAAGCACTGTATGAACATGCCAAGAAAGTAGGTAACAGTCTGGTTGGAGAAAACAATGTTCATCTAATCCCCATCACCATGGGAGCAGAAGACTTCAGTTTCTTTGCACAGAAGACCGCAGCTGCTATTTATGTGATTGGGATAAAGAATGAGACCCTGAAATCTGATCGGCCATTACACTCACCTTACTTTTTTATTGACGAAGAGGCTCTTCCGATTGGCACAGCTCTCAATGCTGCTGTTGCAATTTCATACCTGGACACCCATGTTGCAACTAATTGATAGCTTTGACATCAATGTAAGTGTTGCAATGTACAAATAAGCAGACTCAACATTTGCATCACAATGCAGATTAAAGGAAAATGGCAAGTTGTCCATTTATCAATAGATATAATATACACATTGTGATAAATGTTAACAGAAATAAATTGAACACTTTTAAACGTTAACAGAAAGCAGTATTTTTTAATAAAAAAACGTTAACAGAAAGCAGTACGGGCTCATCTGCCAATATTACCCGTAAGACAAAATCATAATGGAATTCTGTATTTTATGTAATTGTTGGTGCAGAATTAAAGGGTACACTTGAAATGATATATATATATATACACACACACACACACGGCTGATAACTACAACAGAAACTAACAAACATGAAACTTCACGATATGAATGGAAACTCCCGTTATGTTCATAGTCTTTAAAGTTAACTTTCTCAATTCAGGATAATTCTCAGGATATGGTTCATGCTTGTGCTTTCAAGCCAACCCAGCTCCACCAAAGCTCTAAACTTGTATCTACAATAGGTATGCTGGAGAAGTACTCACATGCATCTCCTTTTATGCACTTATCAGCCATCAAGTTGAATTTTTCTTGGTATTGCTGTCTTGCTGTGGTTTAGAAGAGTCTTCCTTTTTCTCCTTGACCTGCTGGATACCTTCTTGATATCCGTCAATAAAACTCTTAAGAGCATCTCTATATGCAGAAGCCCTTGTCATGTATAACCTCTGTAAAACAGGCCTCAAAGTCTCCATCCCTCCTCTTGCGGCAACCGCTATTAAATCATTTCCGTAAACAACATTAAAATAGTGCAACAATTCAACGTGCTAGGTATAATAACAGGAAAATAGAAAACAAGGCTGAAAGGAGAGAAATTAGGCCTCAAAATATTTTGGTTGAAAAAGATAAGTTTAACCCACAAGATAAAATGATGGCAAAATAAGGGGGGAAATATCAGCAGTTAAAGCTTTTCCATTAAAAAAAAACAACACAAGAAATATATAGTAAGATGTTCACGAAATAAAAATTTTGTAGATGGCGCACTATGCTATCATTCTTCAGGGTGAGCGGTTTCATTCATGAAGTTCAGAAAAATAAAATGTTGGCAGAGGGCACATCATGCTATCATTCTTCAGAGTGAGCAATTTTATTTACAATATAAGTATCTAGGTAACATGAAATATTTGGAATGATTCTCACATTGATGGCTCTAGGCATTGAAACCTGGATAATTAAAACCACCTGGGAGATAAACAATAGTTTAATATCTTCCTTGATTAACAATAGAACCTTGCCTTGGTGAAGAATGAATTGTTTACCAAAAACCAACAGCAGCATAAAATCTAGGGCTGGCTACACTGATGGCTCTAGGCATTGAAACCCAAATAACCAAAACCACCTAGGAGATTAACAATAGTTTAATATCTTCCCTAATTAACAATAGAGCCTTGGCCTGGTGAAGAAGGAACTGTTTACCAAAAATATGCCAACTGCAGCGTAAAATCTAGGACTTGTCACATTGATGGCTCTAGGCATTGAAACCTAGATAACCAAAACCATCTAGGAGATTAACAATAGTTTAATATCTACCTTAATTAACAATAGAGCCTTGGCCTGGTGAATAAGGAACTATTTACCAAAAATATGCCAACTGCAGCATAAAATCTAGGAGTTTAACACAGGTGCCAACAATATAATTCAAGAAAATATGATTAGAGATGAACCCTTTAGAATGTATATTGACTTTGGCACTTTAGGTGGCTAACAAATCCTAAGAACAGAGCACCAAGGGGAAAAATCAAAGCATCATGCTGCCTCTAGACAAGTTATACTAAATAGGGAAATTGAAATGAAAACCTGACTCTAATTGCCTTGTATCAAGTAATGACAAGAAGTGCTTGAGAACCAGGACCTTGAGAAGAAAGAATCTACTTATATCAGGAGTGATAGGGAGTATGTAAAAGAAAAAATACGATGGTTGGAAGAAAATGGAATTCCGGTAAATAGAGAGAGGGGGAGAGAGCTTGACCTGGAAAAATTATTAGGGAAGTTTTTAGAACTAAGGGTTTGTTTGTTTAGCTGTAATTGGTTTTCCAGAAAATGAATTACTGGAATTTGAATTACTGGAATTTGAATTACTGGAAAATGAATTACTGGAATTTGAATTCTGGAAAATGAATTACATTTCTGTAAAATGAATTACATTTCTGGAAAATGAATTACATTTCTGAAAAACATCTGGAAAATGTTTTATGATGTTTGGAAGATGTTATTTAAACATTTTTTCGGTATATTTTAGTGAAATAAAATTTTATAAATTATATTAATTATTTATTAAAGTAATAGTACTATATTATATTTTAAAAATATTAATTAGTATATTTTAATATCTTTACTAAAATATTATTGAAATATATAAATAATATTATTCATTATTAAATATATAAAAAAAATTTATTATATATTATTAAAATAAAAATATAATATCTATATATTATATATATTGATTATTTTATATAATATTAAAACATAATATTATATTATTATAAATATTAATAAATATATTTTAAATATTTTAATAATTAATATTTTGATGAAAATGATATTAAAATATTTTATTAATATTAAATTCATAAAATAAAATTATTTTGAGTATTTTTGCTTTGAAGTGAAAAGTTCGGAAAATGACTTACGGAAAATGAATCCGTAAGTCATTTTACAGAAAACACAAAGGAAATTCTGTTACTAGGAAAATGAATTACATTCCGGAAAACGAATTACGTGAAACAAACACGGGAAAACGTTTTCCGGAAAACGAATTACGTGAAACAAACACGGGAAAACATTTTCCGGAAAACGAATTACGTGAAACAAACACGGGAATTCGGGGAAAACCAATTCCGTAATTCCAATTACGGGAAACAAACAGACCCTAAGACCACAAATATGGTTTAATCCAAGTTTATGGTACTTCTAATTTTAATTTGTCCCTTATTAGCACCAACCATAGAATAGAAGGAGCTTGCACATTCAATATCGTACATTTCTTCAGAGCTCAAACATTATGGTACATTGTTCCTTGACCCCCCCCCCCCCCCATAAGGAATTGCAAGGTCAAGTGTAATGGATGCATTAGAAGAGACAATGTTCTATTCATCACAAAAAACTGCAACACATATTTAAATATTTTTAAGGAACAAATGGTTTATTGCATGGATAATCCGTCACATACTACACGTCATATTATATACTGCTCGATTCATTATAGACAACTTATACATCAGATACATTTCATGATACGAAATCGAAGAGTAAATTTCCTTACCAATATCTTCCAATGTTGAAGGTTCTGTCACTTTAGTCCTACTCTTATCTCCAATGGGTTTACCTTCAGTCTCATCATCCTTCTTATAATCATTCGGTCGAAGATCAGGACCAATATCCCTCACCCAGCTTGCAGCATAAAGCCTAGAGGCCTCCTTCAATACCTAAATAACTAGGAAAGATATTTACTGCTTATATAGTTGGAAAAAAATGCCTCTTATTCACTAGAGCGTAGGCAAATCATAGGTCATTGAGCATCATTGATATTCAAATCGTTAAGGTCACCATCAAGTAAGCAGAATAGAACTTAAAAAGTCATTTAATCAATTCAAATTTCAATGATCCAATTTGCACCTGGATTACCAGTATGGCATCTGTGAGATTTCTATCTTTTTTATCCTTAATGAGTTTTAAACAACAAAAGCACTTTTAAACACACGTCTTGATTTCAGGTAAAAAAACATGCATTTCTTTTCCATAAGAAAAATATAGTTAGAAAATACTTACAGCAATAAGAAAAATGAAAAAAAAGTAGGTTTACAAACTAATCTCACTATTTATACTATAGTGGAGAAATGATAGAACCATGCTCTTTAAAGCAGCAGTAATATCTAAACCAAAAGCCAATAGTAAAATAACAAATACAATTATTTCAACAGGAAAAGGAAGGAAAAGAACAAAGAAGAAGAAGAAAACAGAAACTAATAGCATTCATCGTTAAAACCCAGAAACCAATCAGTAATCTAAACTCTAACGGAGGAAAGGAAATTGGAAAAAGAAACTTACTAAGAAACGCTCGTGCCAAGTCAATTTCCGGCGCTTTTTGATGTGGGGAGGATCAGGCAATGAAGAAGGGAAAGCTATTAACTGGGGGAAGCAGCTATTAACTGGGTTCGACAGTACTGAGGCCTAAGTGCTTTTTAATAGGGTTAAAATTTGAATAAGAAACGAATTTTTTAATTTCGATTCCACTTAGACTAATAATTTTATAAATTTGACTTTAAAAAATCTTAAATTTTAGTTAAGTTATATAATATAACTCAAAATTTTTAATTTTTAATAATTAGTTGATTGATTTTAATTTTGAGGTGAATTCTTCAACTCAACATAATATATATATATATGCATCGTATATGATTATAGAGAAATATTTAAATTAGAGTTAATTAATATCATAATATTATAAAATATTTATAATTAAATTTAAACAAAAATTCGAACAACTAGGCTTGCTTTAACTTAAAATTTTTAAATAAAATTTAAAGTATAAAATAAGACTCGTCAATTCGATTAACTAAAAAAATAACTCATATATTCATCTTTTGATTTATTAATTTTTTTCTCAAACAAGAATAGTAACTACACGTTACTTTATACAAAATTTATATAAAAAATTGTTTTTAATAATGAAAATATAGAACACATTTGGTTCTTATAATAATGATATAAAGAAAATTCTTACATTTATACTTTTTTAAGAATAGATGTTGTGAGATTTACATCATTTGTTAGATCAAGGGTCTAACCTTAAATTTTAAACCAATTTTTCATTTTATTTTAACTAATTAATCATTTTTAAAATAAAATTTGAATATATTAAAAATAAAAATCCCATTTTTCAACGTAGAATCATTGCTGTCATGTCATACCTTAAAATTATAATTATTATATTTACTCTAATGATTTATTTATTAAAAGGGAAAATTGATTTTTGAAATATATAAAATAATATCTCAACTAAATCATTTAGTATTCGTTGTTTTGTCTTATTCTAGTTTATGTAGGATTATCAGTATCCGATTTATTAATAAATCAATCTAAATTTAGTATTGTAAAGATGAGGACGATCCTCTCAACCCAATTTATTCTATTCGTAAATATTATAATTCGAACTCTTGACATTATTTATGAGATCGAGTATCTCATCTCACTAGGCTAATTAGTTGTTAGTAAGTTACTTTTAAAATTAATCTCCAACATTTGAGATATTTTAAAGATGATATTCACATTTTTTTCATGGCTTGAAGTTAAGAAAATGTAAAAGGCATGCAATCATATTTTTGGATTTGTTTTTTTATCAATTATTATAGATTTGACTTATATATTTATTTTTTAATATATATAAAGACAATAAAATATGAATTGTAATAATTTATCATAAGTTTTATGGAAATTGATATTAAAAAAATATTAAAAGAACAAAATTTATCTTATAAAAATTTTATACTAAGGATAAATTTGTAAAATATGATTTTAGATAATCTTGTATTTATTTGATTAAACAAAAATAATCTTACATCATGACCAAATAAATTAAACAAGGTAATGTAACATTTCTCGTCATAATATTTTAAGTCTTATATTTCATAATCTTATCCTCATGGATAATATTATTTTCAATACATCAAATACAAAGAATTACTTCAATTATTAGATTCAATGCAATACTAGAAGTAGAATCCGAAAATATTACTTCAATATACTTTAAAAACTTAAAGGTTGTTAAATATGAACTATAACTACATGTAATCTCACGCAATTTTTAATCCAAACTCTAGTAACTTATTGAGTATATACATATAATGTTACATTATTTATGTCATTTGTTAGATTTAATGTAATATTTAAAGCAACTATGTTAAATGTTACCAAAATATATCTAAAAAAATTAAATGTGGATTTAACATAAATTGTAGCTAGATGTAATTTTATCTATAATTCTCAGAGATTCAAACCCGAAACTATAACATCCTCAATTTTCCTAATATGATTTTTCTTCAAGTTTGATAATTAAAAATATCATTTCGGGGATTAGAATATTTATTTTTAATGATTGGGAATCATGTATAAATTGGTTAGGTTCATGTAGATCGAAAATGTTTCAATTGAAAACTAAAAAGGGATAATTAAAAGTTTAAGGACTAAAATTAAAAAGAACGTAAAAGAAATAGATTTGCATGGCTTTTATCCCAAAAGAAACTTTTAGTGGAAAATTATGGTATATGTGTCCAGTGTATATGTTAGTCGAATCACTGGCGTAAACCCGATGTGCTAGTAATAAATTATAAGGTAAAGTACACAAATGGTCCTCTAACCATAAGATGTTGCTTTATTGAGTTCCTCGACTAATAAAAGTTACGAAGTGATCTCTTGACTATAGGACATTGCTTTGTTTAGTCCCTCGACTATTAAAAGTTATAAAATGGTCACCTAATTATTCATATGTTCTAAACTCTTCTTTTTTCGTTAAAAAGTTGACGACATTCTGAGTTGAATATTAACATGCTAATATTTATGATAGAATCCGATCCCAAAATCTTAAACGACTATCATATCTCAATCAACATGTTAACTTTCAGCTCAAATTGTCATATTTTTTAACGAAAAATTATGAGTTTTGAATATATGAACAGTTGGGTCACTCAACAAAGCAACGCCTATAGTTAAGGGACTATTTTGTAACTTTTAATAATCAGGGATTCAATAAAGTAACGCCCTATTGTTGTCATTTGCGTACTTTATCTTAAATTATATGCATTCAGACCACACTGGTGAAGTAACCAAGGTTCGGCAATTTGAAATAAACTAAGCTTAGTTAGAAAGGAAAATAGTTTACTGGATAAAGAGAATAAAAAATACTCGAGTAAGATTCAAGACCAATCTACCTTAACTATTCTTCTTGCATTCAGCTTTAAGTATATGCTGCTTCAAAACAGTGTACGGACATTGTATCCAACCAAGCAACTATAACATACACTCGAAGGCTAAAACAACCTATGTAACATTTTCCCACTGTTCTTCCAGAATCGTTGGCCTAAAAACATTTTTATGCAAACTTCTATGACTTCTTGCTTCTGTTGCTGTGCAGTCCTCTGGGCAGCTATATGAAACCGAAATGACTAATATCCACTATTACTATCATATGAACCAATTATTATGGCAAGATGTTTTGTATGTAACATAGGATTTTACCTAATTTTCAACGCCGGTGTCTTGGAAATGTATTTTATTGGCCGAATCCGATGGAGGTCCCCTTGCAATAGGCATTCCACCGCTGAAATTTTGTTTGGGTTTAGCATAGTCCACAAAAATGGCACGCCCATTCAAATCCTGTCAATAATCACTTCACTATTTACAAAACCACTAAGATCTCCATATCTATGAAGACAAAGGAATGGAAAAGAATGGTTTACCTTTCCATTCATCTCAGCTATTGCTTTCTCGGCTTCATCTTCCGATGCATAAGTAACAAATCCGAAACCTTTCGATCTATCTGAAACTCTATCCATTACAATTTTGGCTGGTAAAAGCAACAGTGTTAGCACAAGTTCAAGCAAAAATCGATTCGCAAACACCTCATAGTATTGCTCAATATCAAGACAAAGAGAAGGATTCAATCACATACCGACCTTCCATAACTTGACCATACTGAGAAAATGCATCTGATAGCCCTTTCTCCGTGGTATAAAAGGACAGACCTGCTAGTTTAAGCAAATATCTGTTCAGTGTCATAACTATCAATATAGACAGAGGAAGCATTGGGGTTTCTCGGTTTCAACTTAATTCGGCTAAAAAAACCATTCATTTTCAATTACAATAAATCAATTAAATCCCCAATTTATAATTAAAATGAGCCGGAGCAGAAGTGAATTGCTATCAAAAGAATCTCTATATCATTACTGAATATTGATCAAGAATTTCCGTTTACAGGATAAACTGATGATTCTGTACAAGAAAATTGGAAGGTAACAAATGATATAATACAAAAGAAAAAAAAAAGAGAAAGAAAGAAAAGAGTGAAGTACCTCCAACGAAGAGCTTAGAGGCGATACCTCTTCGGGAAATAAGAAGGAAAGAGGGCTTGGAGGATCCGGTGATGAGTCTTCTGAGTGCCGCCATCTCCACTGCAAAGACACCGAGCAAACGAACAGGCACAGCTTCTTTTGTATATATACAAGAGCCAAGATCTGAGAATTGAGAATTCTATTTTTGTGTTCGGATTGGGCGGGCTCAACCTAAATGAAGTCCCTAACTACATGGCCCTATTTCATTCATCTCAATCGCTGAAATACCTTTTTCTTTTAGGGTAAATTACGTGTGTATCTAAATTATCAATTTTGATCCGTTTTAACATCTAAATTTTTATTTTTTTAATCATATCTAATATTAAAATTTTTGTTTCATTTTAGTATTCATCATTAAAAACTTAATACGTTTAGTACCTAAATTATTAGTTTTGACCCATTTTAATATCTAAACTTTTAATTTTTTTCAAAATCATATCTAACGTTTAATTTTTATTTCATTTTAGTACTTGTCGTTAAAAACTTAACGTGTTTAGTATCTAAACTATCAGTTTTGATCTATTTTAATACTTAAACTTTCAATTTTTTCAAAACTATACCTAATGTTTAATTTTTGTTTCATCTTAGTACCCGTCATTAAAAACTTAACGTGTTTAGTACCTAAACTATCAGTTTTGATCCATTTTAATACTTAAACTTCCAATTTTTACAAAACTTAACGTTAAGTTTTTAATGGGTACATATAACAAAAATTAAATGTTATACATGATTTTGAAAAAAATTAAAGTTTAGGTACTAAAATGGATCAAAAATGATAATTTAGGTACTAAGCATATAATTTAACATTTCTTTTAATATAAAAAAAATACAAGCACAGGTACCGTCACATTTGCAACTATAACTAGGGTAAACTTCACGTTTAATATCTCAGCCATCATTTTTATTTTATTTTGATCACCAAACTATTTTTTATTTTCTAATTTTACGTTTTGATCACCCAATTATAATGCTTGTGAGACTTAAATCAAAATAAATTTTCATGATTTATATAAGGGTACTCAAATTTAAGATATAACTCAAATAATCAAATCTATCAGGTTATCATAAAGTCACAGTGTCCAAATTGACATAACCTTAATATTACCACTAAGCTAAGACCTCCTGACTTTGAAAATCCATATTAAAGCTTGGACTTACTTAGTCACCAACTCATTGTATTGCATAAGGATGACATGGACACAAGTTAAATAATTTGTGTCTAAACTCTTAAGAACCCATTTATGAATTATGAAATCATATCCTCTCTTAAAAAATGATTATAAGCAATTAAACTTGTTTATGAAGAAAAGTAGGTGAAACTAAGGGTGTAAATGAATAAAGTGTTTGATGAACTATTCGCGAATTGTTTGTATAATATTCGTTTATGTTTGATTATTAAGTTAAATAAACAAATATGAACAAAATTTTTATGTTCATTCAATAAATGAATGACCACAAACAAAAGTGTATTTGGTTCATTTATATTCACGAACAAACTCGTTAAGGACTCATTTATAAGCTCATTTACCAACTTCTTTATAAACTCGTTTATCTGATCTTCTTTTCCTTTTATTTTTTGAATTTTAAGTATTGATGAAAATAGAGACTAAATTGAACACATAATAAACTCTAGAGTTCAAACTGTGAAACTTAGAGAGCCAAAGAACTAGTAATGTAATTTCACCATTTCTGAACATATAAACAAATATTGAATAAGCATTTTCATAAACACTAAATGAAAATTTCGAAAACAGTAAACAAACGAATACCTTCAAAAATAAATAAAAAAATATGAACACAATATTAAAAATTAAAACGAACATAAACACCTTAAAAAATAAACAAACGCAAACACAATCTTGTTCATTCAAACTTGATTTATTTACACCCCTAAATAGATCTTGAAACCGATTCAAAAGAACAAAAATTGTTTAAAACAGTAATAAAATATTTGGTAAAAAAAACTTAAATAAACATAAAATTACACTCCCAAGAGGTCGTTCTATAAACAGAATCAATTTCACAATCGAAGAAATCTGGTAAGGGGAAGTCCATTATTGACGAAACACCGTACTGATACTCAAACTCTGTTTCAATGTCCATTGCACCTCAAACTCTGTTTCAATGTCCATTGCACACCGAAACTTTCTACTTTGTTGAATTCGGCATTCGATCTTTCTATAACTGATTCGATCAACTAAAACCATAACAGATTACACTCCAAGAAAACATACAAGGTTGGCAGAAATTCCCAAACTGAAATCATTATTATAAATCATAAACATTCGTCTTATCCTTCACTCACCATACCAGCTGTGCATTCCACCAACCTATACGACGAACATCTCGGAAAAGTAGTGAAAATGAATTCACCCCGGACTTGGATCTCTCCCAACTGATAGCAAGCTCAACAGTGCAGAGAGGAAATGGTGATTAAGGAAGAAGGCAAGGTGAATGTTGACATGGATGGAATGATGGTGGACTGTTGCTGGAGGAAATGATGGTGATTTTTAATTTCTCCATCTTCTCTAAGAGCCCTACAATTTCAGTTTTGTTGGTGCATCTTGAGACTTCCAGTTTATTTTTATCACGCAGGCCAAACTTTTTGTCACATCAGCTAACTTGCGTCACATTTTAGTTTTCTGCATCAATCCGAGCCATACAAGCTTGAATGGTAACAGGATAGTGTTTCACACTGTCCTTCATTAACATTTAGGGTAATATCAAATCCGGTGTCAAAATTGATAAACCTGACTTTAGAGAACAAAAGCGTATGGTGTACACAGAAATTTGGAGTGAAGTTTCGAGGATCAACTTTAGAGTTCACGAATGATGCAACTTTTGCAATGCCTGGTAGAACATGTCAATGAATTGATCATCCTAAGCACAAGAACGACCAAAATGAGTCAGTCAATAACAAAAATCCTACATGAAATTATTGGGGCTTCAAATTATGCATGCATGTGTATTCACCGGGGATTTATTAGTGGCCTTCCAAACATGCCACCCCAAGTCTAGTCTAGAAATCTTAGAAACAATTATCATCAATACTATTCCAGATGTGTAAAGATATTCTCATTTGGACAACAACACTTCTTATTGCATTTCCTTCTCAGCGGCATTTGCATTACCTACTATCATAGTATGAAGAATAATCTTTTTTATCTTCCTTTTAGAATTTATCTTCTGGCTGAATTAGTAACATACGAAAGCCATATGCGCTGGCTATTAATTAACATTTTAAGTTAAAAACAGAAACCAAGAGGCAGAAAAAATTATATAAATACCTGAACAAGCATAAGAAGTGCATTGCGGACTTTATCCTTGCTAATAAGGGTTCCATCATGCAAAGTAGGTGGTGCACTAGGAGTGAGAGAAGCAGGTGGAGTAGGTGGTGGAAAGGGTTGGAGCAGAGGAGTGCCATAGGGACGTTGTAGGTTGAGGGGTCGATGAAGAGCAGAAGCAGTCGGTGTTGATGAAGAGACAGGTGGCATCATCAATGAGGATGATGATGGGGTAGGAGGAGCAAAAATGAAGAAGGCTTAATGAGATTGGTCACTTGGTTGCTGCTACTTACTGAATAAAGTGAAGGTGAAGCAGGAGGATGGGACGGCACTGGTGGAGTTGATGCTGGAGCAGAGACGACAACTGGTGCATGAGAAGACAGAGGTGCAGTCGAGATAGAAAGGTAAGGCTGTATTGAATTTGTAAGATTTGGAGCATTAGTTCCGAGGTTCATAGCAGCCTGAAATTAGTGAACAAAGTAAGTTTAACAAGAGAGATAGGATAAATATTATGCACTGAAAGGCCAAAAGATGAGCATCAGATGTGAGCATACACTAAAGAAGTTAACAAACAATGAATCTTCAGGTGCATCAGTAGTAGGAGCAGCAATTGCAGGTGGCTCCAAGGGGCCTTCAATTACAGACATGCTAGGAACTGCTTCTAGCTCCTCAAACTCACTGCATTATGGTAACAAAAAAGCTTAGAAAACTTGCACACTGAAGAAAGGAAACAAAATTAAAATAGTGACAACCAACATATACCAGCAAGAAAGATTTTGATTTTCTAAGGATCAGTGTCAAAATCACTAAATTATTAGAAAATCATTAATATTACAATATGTAGATGCTTGTTCTCTGGCTAGTCATAATGTTAAAAATTTACCCATGTGACTTAGCATGTCTGACAAGTATTAACTGTTGAGTTACATTATGGTGCACCTTATAACCTGTAGATATGGGAGTTGAGGCTCATTGTTATAACGATGCACTTTTCACGAAAAACTCTTGATTCACCCACCTCCTTCAAGAATACAATATAATACCGATTCTTAATTACGTCTCCTAAATTTTCCGTGTTCTCAGTTCCTATTTGGTATTCTGTCCACTTGCTACTATCTATTTCCTTCACCTGCCACAAAATTTGGCACTCATAGACCATAGTCCATCCTACTCCTCCTCTCCACCACCTTTACCTCAATCCTTAATGTTTGAAATTGCAGGACAACCTTACCTCATACACATAAGGACCTCTATACATGCAAAATAGACAACTGATAAAATGCCATATGGGTATCTAACAAAATAACATGGAAGGTAAGACAGAGTTGTATGCCCCACAACTGCAGGGCAAATCAACAGTTAAATATATTCTAAGGCTTCCAAGAAAGCAGTACCTTCCTTATACGTAATGACCTTTTGCTTTGTAAAAACCATTACCTTTTGCTTGAAGATACTTTTGGCTTTGCAGGAACCTTTGAATATGCATTAAGTATCCTGCAACGAAGACAACAATCACAATGTAACAATTAAATCACCCAAATAAACAGACCCATAACATCACTTATTGAATTATAACTCACAAAGCACGTTGATATAAATTTGTCTGAATGCTTGTGAGGTTTATTCTAAATTATGAAAGTTGCAATATTGTTGTAAAGGCCTGGGAAATCCTGATTCAGATATGGAAATATACCCTAGTGCATACAATTAACAAGTCTAGACTTGATAGTTTTGTAGAGCTAAAAACAAAAACATCAATGGTTCAACATTTTAGAATGCATGGACCTACTTATCTAGAGTCATATCGCCAAATTTATGAATACTTAAAAAATAAATCAACCAGAAGACTGTGGGCAGCTTAAAACCACCCATAAAAGATATCAAGTCTGAACTCCATCTTCAAATTCACTTGGGATAACCATGCTCAAAGATGATAATAAAAGCCAGCTAAATGGACAAAAACAAGAAATATATTATACCTACAAAAGAGGTTTGCAACATCCTCACATTCACGAGAATTGTAGAACCACATGCCATTAACTTCTTGTGCTGCATTCCGATACAACAAGTAAGGGACTTGGACCTCATATTCGAAATCTCCCAGTAAATTCTCCACTAAATTATCTGTTTGTTAAAAAACAGCTTTAATACCATATCAAGGGAAAAAGTTCCATGCTAAATCATTACAATTAAGAATTTCCACCTGTGTTACGCCGATTCATCACAATGAACTGGAACCGAGGTTGCGTATTCCTTAAAAACCAAGGACACAATCATCAGTGATTAATATAAGCTATATAGATTTCCCAAGTTAATTACTTGCTTCTAACAAACTTAATTCTAAAAAATTAACTCAAGAACATTGACTTTACCTCTTAACAACAAAGAGAGATCCTTCAACATCTTTTCGACTCTAAATATAAAAACAAATAACAAAAATTATATATATATATATATAAAGATAAAGGATGTAAATCTAAACAAGAGGAAAACACGAAATTTTTAGACCAAACCAAAAAAAAAAAAAAGTTAAAAGGAGATTTGCGAGAAAGCGAACCCATTGATTGCTATCGATGTTGAACTCGTAGAAGGTGACGTGAGCGGCAGTGATCAAAATCTCTTCAATGAAAGGGTCTATTCGTTGGAGAACCGTGAGATTGAGCATCTTCGTGCTTTGTTGATCAATATTCGGCATCAATTTTCCAGTCTGAGACATTCTCGTAATTCAATTAATTTGAAACCCTAAACTCGATTTGTCGATGATTTTCCCGGGATTTTTATCATTTTTGGGTGTTGCAACGTAAACGATGATATGAGTTGCCCTCGTCAATCAATTATCCCTCTGTATTAGATAGTTGTCAATTTACTTTACTGATTATTAAATGACCAAAACAGCCTTTGACCTGGACAATTTTACGCACACAGTAATGTAGTTTTTTTAAAAAACAATATAATTATGTGATATTAAAATTGTTGAAATTTAGAACTATCAATGGAAACCCTAGGAGAACTCTTCCCTGCCGATGAAAGTCACCGCCTGCCTCCCCCATGCAAGACCTGCGTCGTCTACAACCCTGGAAGAACAAAGGGCAACAAGGAAAGTAAGGAATAGAGAATGAGGAACTATAGGTTCTGAGATTAGCAACTGTCCCCAAGATATTGAAGATGATTCGCTTAATACATGCATGTAAGATTCTGTGGGAAGCCAAGATACATCAAAAAATTTCAATAACAACAACGCAGACGTGACCAGGAAACCTACATATGCAGCAATGGTGGCGGGATCAACAAAGAACGGGAAAAAGAAAGTCAACGTCCACATTGAGGAAGAAATCACTCTTTAAGGAGGTGATGTGCGCGTTGATAGCAGTGGTCCATACCCGAAAATCCAATTCTCAGATCGAATATATAACATAATTGATAGGAACATGAAGAAAAAGGTTATAGTCAGACTTTTAGGGAGAATGATCGAGTATAAGACTCTTTTTAATAGAATCTACGCAATGTGGAAAACCATTGGTGACCTAAACATTGTTGACCTTGATAACGATTATTATTTGATCAAGTTCGACCAAGAAGAAGACTATGTGAGAGTTCTTACTAAAGGCCCATGATCGATCTACGGGAGCTACCTAACAATCCAACCATGGAGTAGGGAATTCTCTACAACTAAACAACACCCCTCGAAAGTGATAGTTTGGGTTCGTCTCCCAAGCTTACCATACAAATACTATAAGAAAAGTTTATTCTAGTCAATCACCAACCTATTAGGTAAAGTAATAAGAATAGACTTGTAACAACCCGAAAATATCAAAATAATATTTAATCGGAATTTGAAGATTTAATTGTGTTATTGGTGAAAATTTGGGGACTAAATTGTAAGCTTTTAAAAATTTGTAGCTTATTTTAGAGTTAAAGAAAATTCAGGGACCAAGCCCTGAATTTACCCAAGAAAGGTTGGTGAAGTTTGGTATCTAAATTGAGCCTAAACTCCCTTCCCCAACCTCAACTTCCGACTACGATCCCGACCCCGTCCGAATTCTGATCGTCGTTTTAAAACCACCATCGTGTTCGTTATCGAGTGAGGAACAAATCCCTTAAGTTAATTGAAGTGAAACGCTGCCAAACGCCGTGAATTTCAAGTCAAAACATCGACCCTTTTTTAGCTCAATCGCCGAGAAAATCTTAAATTCATCGCCGATCGTTGCTCCGTTTACGACACCTCCCGCACCATCGTGTTCCTTGTGCCGTTCCGAGTCTGCCGGTGTCATCCTCGGTCTCCGTCGACGGCGGCGCGTAGGGAGGTGAAGCAGTCAAACTTTCCGATTTGTTGAAAACGAGCTCTCCGCCGTTCAAAAATTTGAACCGATCTTTGTAAGTATCTCGAAATCGCTCAAAATAATTTTTAAAAATTTTTCCGTGATTTTTAAAAACCTGGAGGATACCTCTCGCGCCCACACGCGCCGCCGCAGGGCGAGTGAAAGTTGGAAACCGGTTTTGAACCGGTTTTGACCGATCACGGCCCGACCCGTTGACCCGACCGTTGACCAGTGCTATTCTGGGAAATTATTCAATTTTGGTGCTATTATGGGAATTAATTCAAAATGGGTGTTATTTTGGTAATTAATTCAAAAAGGGGTGCTATTTCTGTAAAATGGTTGACAGTTTGTTGACCTCCTTTGACCAGAACTTTGACTGGCTTTGACCGGCTATTAAACGATCGTTAATCTTTTCCGAAAATACCTATCATGACAGTTTTCGACGTCCCGAATCCGTTGAATTTAATTTTGATCAAGAATTCAAAATTTCGGAAGGTCATACTTTATGTTTTTCAATATCCTGAATTTGATTCCGAAGTTTGTTTTGCCAAATTCTGACCCGAAATTCCCGAATCGAGCTTGTGAACCCAAAAAGGCTTAGTATTTTAGTATTTTGATTATTTATTTGAGATATGGTTAAAGAATTGATTAAGAAGATATTTTATGAAGGTACTCGTGTTTCACCTGAGTAAAGATCAGTCAGGTCCGGTGTTGTCCGTTCTTCATATCAGTCCGAACCACGTATTACAAGAACTACCCGTAGGTTTCTGTATATTATTTAAGTAAAGATTAAGATTATTTTTTATTAGAATTCCAATAAGGATTTTTCCAATTCATATGATCTAGCGCTGCAGCAGAGCGTGATCGACAAACCCAGTAGTAGGCTTCCCTATCCGATTTCTCAGACTGTTACAGGTGTGTTTCCTGATAGTGTTATATTATTGTTTTAAAGTATATAAATATCTGAATATTGTGTATCTGATTTCTGATTTACTGCATATTTCTGATATGATTTCTGGTTACGGTATTCATTCCGTTTTCTAAATACTGATTACCCAACATCTGAATTACCATACATTACTGATTTGATTTTTTGATTTCTGTATTTCTGTTTATGGTTTTCAATCTTGAAATATTTTTATGTTTTTAAAGAATTATTCATTGTTTTATACGAATACATTCATGTTCATTTCTATCATTGGGGGGAAATATTGTTGGAGGAAGATTACTATAGGCTCCTCGGCTGTGTGCCCAGGGCCTTACTGTTACTGGTTGTGCGGGGTGTATGGTTCTGGGGAACCTACACAAACAGATTGTGAAAGGATGGGGGTAGTGTTCATGTTTTCAAAACATATGCATAAACATATTTTCTTGAAATATATTTCGTTAATATGTTTTTATACACTGTTTGGAGCACAATGGGCTTTTTAGCTCATTCTGTAAATTTTAATCTTTTTCAGATAACAGCAGACCGTAAGCTAGCAGATTTGGCATCAGGAGAAATCAACTACTTTATTTTGTACGAACATATATTTTTATATGTTTTTCGGTTATGTTTGGTGACATGTATTTTATTATCGTTTTGGATATATCGTTATTACTGATATTTTGTTATGTATTATATATAATGTTTTATAAGTTGTTTTAAATATAAAGGAATCTCTGAATGGGACATGTGCCCCGCTTAGGTTTGGGTCTAACGTTTAGACCGGGTCTAGGGGGTTATATTTGGTGGTATCAGAGCTTTCGGTTTTAAACACTGGGACTGTATATGGGTCCTAAACTTTGGATTTTTAAGAAATAAAAAAAAATGTGTCACCTTATTTTATAATTTAAAGTTTTCTCGAAATCCCTGATGCTAATCTGACAAATGTTTTAAATTCTTTCTGTAGAGCCTTATAGATCCAACGATGAATGCTGCTAGAGGTCGTAGGACAGGACGTGGACGTGGTAGAGGGCGAGTCGCTCGACCTTCTGTTACGATAGACGATCTGATGTCACCACTTGATCCTCCTGCTCCGCAAGTAGATCCGACTCTTTCTCATGATGATCAGTTTACTCCTGTGAGAGACCATCCCGTCACTGAAGATGAGGATTCTGAGATGAATGAAGACGCCATTAATAGAGTTATCTTCCGCATGTTTCAGAGAGCTGCTAGTGCCCCCAGTAATATGATAGTGGAGATTTCAAATTCTTTGGTCGCTGCTGGTGTAATTCCATTCGAGGGTATTACTGGTGGACCTCCGACAGACGCTGAGTATTGGCTGGAGGACACATAGAGGATTATGGATGAGATGGACCTCAGACCTGAGCAGAAGTTGAAGGGGGCCCTAACTATGTTGAAGAAAGAGAGCTTCAGATGGTGGCAATCAATTTCTAGTAGTATTCCGAGAAACCAGTTAACATGGGATCTTTTCAAAGAACGTTTTCGGAGTCGCTATATCGGAGAGAGATATCTGCAGGAACGACGCCAGGAGTTTCAGAATCTGGAGTAGGGTAATATGACTGTTATGGACTACGAGGTTGAGTTCATCCGATTGAGTCGCTATGCCCCTGGACTTGTTAACACTGAGGCAGATCGATGCTTGAGGTTTGAGAATGGATTCAGGTATGAGATCAGGAGTCAAGTCGCTACCCATCGAGAGAGGAATTTTGACGCCCTGGTTGAGATAGCCAAGACTGTTGAGGAAATATAGCGATTGGGTATAGAGCACAAGAGAGATAGTGATCGAGCCCAGAATCGATTCAAGAGGCCTTCTGGTTCTGTTAATTCTTCTGCACATCCTAGCAAGAGAGGCAGGGGTGATTCCTTTCAGAGAGACGGTGCGAGTGTCAGACCTTTTGCATCTGGTGCTTCAACTTTTCAGCCTACTAGACATGGTGGATCTTCTGGGTCGCAATCTTTGCAGTCATGTAATTATTGTGGGAAACCTCATTATGGGGAATACAGGAAGAAATTGGGTACATGTTTCAGATGTGGTTCAAGTGACCATATTGTAAAGGATTATCCGAAGATAACTCATTCAGTTCAGACACCCGCTCGTACTCATAGTACTGTTCAGACTCATGCGGGTGGTCGTACTCAGGAGAGAGCACCTGGATTAGCTAGTAGAGGCCGAGCATCTCAGAGTAGGGGTCCAGTCAGATCTGAGGCCAGAAAACTTGCATTGGTTTACACTGCTAGACTTCGACAAGATCGTGATGGGCCTAATGTGACTGCAGGTACTGTTATTATTCATTCAGTTCCATACTTTGCATTGTTTGATAGTGGCTCTACAAATTCCTATGTATCGCATTCCGTTTATGAGGGTCTAAATATTCCTGTTGAGTATACTGAGCATTCAGTGATAGTTCAAAGTCCCTTAGGCAAATCCATCGTGTTGGATCGTATTTTTAGAGAGTGCCCTACAGAGATTAATGGGGAGATTTTTCTGGCTGACCTGATGGAGTTACCCTTTAAAGAGTTCGATTTGATTCTCGGCGTAGATTGGTTGGACAAACATCGAGTAAATATTGATTTTGAGACTAAGAGAGTTGTTCTGAAGACCCCAGATAATCGAAAGATTGTAATGATCGAGGAACGACGTGGATTTCTAACGAATGTTGTGTCTACCTTGGTAGCGGAGAAGATGATCAGGAAGGGTTCCGAGGTGTTTCTTGCTTATATTTTGGACACTAGGAGATCTCAATCAGATATTGAAGGCATCCTAATTGTCAAGGAATTTTCTGATGTTTTTCCCGAAGAGTTACCTGGATTACCTCCAGATAGAGAAGTCGAGTTTGAGATTGAAGTCTATTCTGGTTCCACCCCGGTTTCAATGGCTCCTTATCATATGGCCCCAAAGGAGCTTAAGGAACTGAAAGTCCAACTCCAGGAGTTGTTGGACAGGGGATTTATCCGACCCAGTGTATCACCGTGGGGAGCCCCAATTCTCTTTGTCAAGAAGAAAGATGGGACATTGAGACTCTGTATTGATTATAGGAAACTAAACAAGCTCACGGTTAAAAACAAATATCCTCTGCCCAGGATCGATGATCTATCCAATTTCGAGGGGCTTCTATCTTTTCAAAGATATACTTGAGATCTGGTTATTATCAACTCAAAGTGAAAGATTCGGATATTCCGAAGACTGCTTTCCGTACTCGATATGGGCACTATGAGTTTTTAGTGATGTCATTCGGGTTAACTAATGCCCCTGCTGCTTTTATGGATCTGATGCATAGGGTGTTTCAACCTTATTTGGACCAGTTTGTAGTTGTATTCATTGATGACATACTGGTGTATTCTAGAAGTGAAGCAGAACATGAGGAGCATTTAAGGATTGTTCTTCAGACTCTAAGGGAGAATAAGTTATATGCTAAGTTGAGCAAGTACGAGTTCTGGCTCAGCGAAGTGACTTTTCTTGGACATATCGTCTCTGCTGATGGTATTCAGGTGGATCCGAGCAAAGTGGAGGCTATTCTGAATTGGAAGTAACCCAGAAACATCTCTGAGATCCGTAGTTTCTTGGGCTTAGCTGGTTACTTCCGTCGTTTCGTTGAGGGGTTCTCCCTTATTGCAGCTCCTCTGACGAAACTATTAAGGAAAGATGTTCCATTTGTCTGGTCTGAGGACCAACAGGCTAGCTTTGAGAAATTGAAGACTGTTCTAACTCAAGCCCCAGTGTTGATTCAGCCTGAATTTGGGAAGGATTTTTCTGTCTACAGTGATGCTTCTCATTCTGGATTAGGATGTGTCTTGATGCAAGATAGGAAGGTTGTCGCTTATGTGTCACGTCAGTTAAGGCCGCATGAGCGTAACTATCCTACTCATGATATGGAATTAGCTGCTGTGGTTTTTGCTTTAAAGATCTGGAGACACTACCTCTAAGGAGAAAAGTGTTATATCTATACTGATCATAAGAGTCTGAAGTATCTGCTTACTCAGAAAGAATTGAATTTGAGACATCGTCGCTGGTTGGAGCTTTTAAAGGACTATGATTTTGAGATAGAATATCATCCAGGGAAGGCTAATGTAGTGGCAGACGCCTTGAGCCGTAAGGCGATATCAGATCTCAGAGCCTTATTTGCCAACTTGAGCTTATTTGATGATAATAGCCTGTTAGCAGAGTTACAGGTTAAACCTACTTTGGCCGAGGAGATTAAGGCCAAACAACTCCTTGATAGCTCGTTGCTTCCCATTATTGAATTAGTTAAACAATGATCGAGTTCAGAGTATACTGTGGATCAAGATGGTATTTTGTGTTTTCACGGTCGTTACTACGTCCCTAAAGATGATGAGTTGAGACGGATTATTCTTCAGGAGGCTCATAGTAGTCCTTATGCTATGCATTCTGGCGGGGACAAAATGTACAATAATCTCAAGGAGTGTTACTTTTGGACTGGTATGAAAAAGAATATTTTAGATTTTGTGGCGAGGTGTTTGACTTGTCAGCAGGTTAAGGCAGAGCACCAGCATCCATCTGGATTGTTACAATCAATTAAGATTCCTGAGTGGAAATGGGAGCGCATTACGATGGACTTCGTTACTGGTCTTCCTTTGTCTCCTTCTAAAAAGGATTCTATTTGGGTGATTGTTGATCGACTCACCAAGTCAGCACACTTTATCCCTATTCTGGTTAATTATTCTCTGGATAAACTGGCTAAGTTGTACATTTCTGAGATCGTTAGACTTCATGGTGTTCCGTTGTCTATCATATCTGATCGAGATCCGAGATTCAAACCCAGGTTCTGGAAAGCTCTGCACGAGGCTCTGGGTACTCGTTTGAATTTCAGTACAACTTTTCATCCTCAAACTGATGGACAGTCTGAACGAGTGATTCAGGTGTTGGAGGATATGTTACGGGGTTGTGTGATTGATCTTCGTGGTAGTTGCGAAGATTTCTTGCCGTTAGCTGAGTTTGCTTACAATAATAGTTATCAGGCGAGTATTCGCATGGCACCGTATGAGGCTCTGTATGGACGTAGATATCGTACTCCTATATGTTGGACATAGTTGCATGATAGAAAAACTTTGGGTCCAGACTTGGTTCGAGAGACTGAAGATACTGTCAGACTGATCCGTGATCGCTTAAGAGAGGCATTTGATAGACAGAAGTCATACGCAGATAATCGACGTAAGGATATCGAGTTTGAGGTTGGAGATCAGGTTTTTCTCAAGGTATCTCCATGGAAGAAGGTATTGAGATTTGGACGTAAAGGTAAACTGAGTCCGCGATTTATTGGGCCGTATCGTATTCTGAAGAAAGTTGGACCTGTTGCTTATCATCTTGAGTTGCCTTCCCAGCTCAGTCGTATTCATGATGTTTTTCATGTATCTATGTTAAGGCGATACCGTCCAGATCTAGATCACATCATTCAGGTTGATGAGGTAGAGCTGAGACCTGATTTGTCATATGAGGAGGAGCCTGTTCATGTTTTAGAGAGGGATGAGCGAGTTCTTCGGAATTGGCGTATTCCAATGGTTAAAGTTCAGTGGAGTAATCGTAGCCCCTCAGAAGCTACTGGGAGACATTGGAGTCAATGGAGATTCAATTTCCTCATATGTTTTCATAAGGTAAATTTCGAGGATGAAATTTCTTGTAGAGGGGGAGAATTGTAACAACCCGAAAATATCAAAATAATATTTAATTGGAATTTGAAGATTTAATTGTGTTATTGGTGAAAATTTAGGGACTAAATTGTAAGATTTTAAAAAATTGTAGCTTATTTTAGAGTTAAAAAAAATTCAGGGACCAAGCTCTGAATTTACCCAAGAAAGGTTGGTGAAGTTTGGTATTATATACGGCAATTGGTTTCTGAAAAATCAGAAACCAATTGCTCATAAATTGAGCCTAAACTCCCTTCCCCAACCTCAACTTCCGACTACGATCCCGACGCCGTCCGAATTCCGATCGTCGTTTTAAAACCACCATCGTGTTCGTTATCGAGTGAGGAACAAATCCCTTAAGTTAATTGAAGTGAAACGCTGCCAAACGCTGTGAATTTCAAGTCAAAACATCGACCTTTTTTTTAGCTTAATCGTCGAAAAAATCTTAAATTCATCGCCGATCGTTGCTCCGTTTACGATACCTCCCGCATCATCGTGTTCCTTGTGCCGTTTCGAGTCTGCCGACGTCATCCTCGGTCTCCGTCGACGGCGGCGCGTGGGGAGGTGAAGCAGTCAAACTTTCCGATTTGTTGAAAACGAGCTCTCCGCCGTTCAAAAATTTGAACCGATCTTTGTAAGTATCTCGAAATCGCTCAAAATAATTTTTAGAAAATTTTCCGTGATTTTTAGAGCCCTGGAGGACACCTCACGCGCCCACACGCGCCGCCGCAGGACGAGTGAAAGCTGGAAACCTGTTTAACCGGTTTTGACCGGTCACGACCTGACCCGTTGACCCGACCCTACCCATTGACCCGACCCGACCCGTTGACCCGACCCGACCGTTGACCGGTGCTATTCTGGGAAATTATTCGATTTTTGTGCTATTATGGGAATTAATTCAAAATGGCTACTATTTTGGTAATTAATTCAAAAAGGGGTGCTATTTTTGTAAAATGGTTGACAGTTTGTTGACCTCCCTTAACCAGAACTTTGATCGGCTTTGACCGGTTGTTAAACGATCGTTAATCTTTTCCCAAAATACTTATCCTGGCAGTTTTCGACGTCCCGAATCCGTTTTTGGGGTCTATTTTGCTAAATTCAAACCCGAAAGTCTCCAAATCGTCAGTCAAACCCGTTGACTTTAATTTTGACCAAGAATTCGAAATTTTGGAAGGTCATATTTTATGTTTTTCGACGTCTTAAATTTGATTCCGAAGTTCGTTTTGCCAAATTCTGACCCGAATCGAGCTTGTGAACCCAAAAAGGCTTAGTATTTTAGTATTTTGATTATTTATTTGAGATATGGTTAAGGAATTGATTAAGTAAGATATTTTATGAAGGTACTCGTGTTTCACCTGAGCAAGGATCAGTCAGGTCCGGTGTTGTCCGTTCTTCAGATAAGTCCGAATCGCGTATTACAAGAACTACCCGTAGGTTTCCGTATATTATTTAAGTAAAGATTAAGATTATTTTTTTATTAGAATTCCAATAAGGATTTTTCCAATTCGTAGGATCTAGCGCTGCAGCAGAGCGTGATCGACAAACCCAGTAGTAGGCTTCCCTATCCGATTTCTCAGACTATTACATGTGTGTTTCCTGATAGTGTTATATTATTGTTTTAAAGTATATAAATATCTGAATACTGTGTATCTGATTTCTGATTTACTGCATATTTCTGATATGATTTCTGGTTACGATATTTATTCCGTTTTCTGAATACTGATTACCCAACATCTGAATTACCATACATTACTGATTTGATTTTTTTGATTTCTGTATTTCTGTTTATGGTTTTCAAGCTTGAAATATTTTTATGTTTTTAAAGAATTATTCATTGTTTTATACGAATACATTCATGTTCATTTCTATCATTGGGGGGAAATATTGTTGGAGGAAGATTACTGCAGGCTCCTCGGCTGTGTGCCCAGGGCCTTACTGTTACTGGTTGTGTGGGGTGTATGGTTCTGGGGAACCTACACAAACAGATTGTGAAAGGATGAAGGTAGTGTTCATGTTTTCAAAACATTTGCATAAACATATTTTCTTGAAATATATTTCGTTAATATGTTTTTATACACTGTTTGGAGCACACTGGGCTTTTTAGCTCATTCTGTAAATTTTAATCTTTTTCAGATAACAGCATACCGTAAGCTAGCAGATTTGGCATCAGGAGAAATCAACTACTTTATTTTGTACGAACATATATTTTTATATGTTTTTTCGGTTATGTTTGGTGACATGTATTTTATTATCGTTTTGGATATATCGTTATTAATGATATTTTGTTATGTATTATATATAATGTTTTATAAGTTGTTTTAAATATAAAGGAATCTCTGAATGGGACATGTGCCCCGCTTAGGTTTGGGTCTAACGTTTAGACCGGGTCTAGGGGGTTACAAGACTACAACAACAATGCAGGAGAACGAGGCAGGTTTGCGAGACTTGTTGTTTCAGTTGACCTAAACAATCATCTCCTACCATGCCTTTAGATAGATGGTTTCATCTAAAAAATTGAATATGAGGGTCTCCATCAAATTTGTTTCACTTGTGGCAAATATGGGCACTCTAAAGAGGGTTTTGATGATAATAAAGAAAAGGACCAGGCCCGGACCATCCGAACAACAACCCTACAGAGCAATAAGGGACAAGGCATCGATGATGTGGATGGAAACCTATTAGGACCATGAATGTTCATGACAGGCAAACCAAGCATACAAAGGAAAGAAAATACCCAAAACACTAAGGAAAAAGAACATACAAGTTACAAATCAAGATTTGAAATCTTAAACAACCATCAAGTTACCGAAAACAACATGACGACATATCTGAACCCGTTATAAGCATTGGAACTAAGGAAAACAAAGAAACAGGGAAAAGCAATGACAGACATTGAGACCAGCAGAGGAAAGGGAAGCAAGCCGATACTCATAAGGCTCCAAGGAATACCCAATACAAAGACACATAAAATAAGACCATTGTTGCTATACTTATGGAAGTCCCAGTGACCTCGGGTACCATTGACGAAAGGAATGACTTGGTTGCGACACAAGCTATTGATAATATTCACATAATAACCAGCAATAGAGTACAAATATATGAACATAACCCATGTTTTCAAACTAGTACTCACAAAGCTATATCTATTTTCGAAAGAACAAAAATAATTGACCCTCACAAGAAACCAACCAAACCAAAGACAAACCATCGCAAAACTTTCAAACATCAAAACAAGGTGATCATAAAACCCCTAGCACTCCACTTTTAACCGAATGAGTACAAACTCTTTCCAAAAGAAATAATTGAGGAAAACATACAGCCAAACCTGGGATTTTAAGATATACCGATGAACAATACCGATGAACAATGATGGAAGCACTGAGGGAACCCCTTTCTAATAACCCCCATTTATATGATGAGTATCCTAGTTGGAACGCACAGAGTGTTGGGCACCCAAATTTTGGATATATTTATAGATTTGATCAAGACTAATAAACCTGAGATGATAGCTCTCTTCGACACCGAAATGAGTGCCACCAAAGCATATAAGATTGTTGGCTTTTCTAGAATAACTCCTCCGAAATAGAAATCCTCCAAATCTCCAATCAATATATTCATGGAAAAATTAAAGAGAATAATGCTACTAGGTGAAGTTTCTTCACTTCCGTCGAAGTGAGCTGTTCGCGTTTTATGAGTACTAAATATGGACGCAAAATATGTGCAAGTATACACAATCAAACAAGTAATATAATGACGAGTGAGTATCGTCTCCACAGGGATTGGTGAAAATTTACGAGTTTAACCAAAGCAAATAACTACTTAAATTTAAGAGTCCGTTGTTTCATTGAAAATGTTTTCCGGAAAATGTTTTCCGTAAAATGAATTACATTTTCTGGAAAACATTTTACGATGTTTGGAAGACGTTGTTTAAACCTTTTTTCCGCTAGTTGATGAATTTTTTAAAAATTATTTATTAAAAATATTAAATACAATAAATAATATTATTTATCATAAAACTTAATATTATTATTTTTAAAATATTAAAATAATTTATTATTAAAATATTATTTTTTATAATTTTATTAATAAAATATTAATATTGGTATATTTTATTGAAATAAAAATATTATAAATTATATTAATTATTTATTAAAGTAATAGTGTTATATTATATTTTAAAAATGTTAATTAGTATATTTTAAATATATTTATTAAAATATTATTAGATTATTATATTAATATTAAATATATAAATAATATTATTCATTATTAATAATTTAATAATATTATTTCTATAAAATTAATAAACAATATACATTTTATTATAATATTATATTATTAGAAATATTAAAAAATATATTTTAAATATTTAATAATTAATATTTTGATTAAAATGATATTAAAATATTTTATTAATATTAAATTCATAAAAAATTATTTTGAGTATTTATTCTTTGAAGTGAAAAGCTCGGAAAATGACTTACGAAAAATCAAACCGTAAGTCATTTTCTAGAAAACAGAAAGGAAATTTTGTTGACCAGGAAAATGTTTTACGTTGACCAACCAGTTTTCCTCCAACCAAACACTGAAAAATGAGGAAAATATTTTCCGAAAATGTTTTATGTGAAATAAATAGACCCTAAGTATAGTCCGTGTAATGGTATGTACCAATGAAAGATGCTAGACAAAATGAAATGTATGTTGGTGGGGATGGAATGATAGTGTGATATGGCAACAAATAGAGATGTAGTGGCAACAAATAGAGATGTAGTGGCAAAATAGATGGAAATGTCGTGGAAAAATAAAGTGCGTGTAGTGAAATAAAGTGAAAATATAAAAGCAAAACAAAATGTAAACACTGGATTCTAATAGAATGACTTATAATCCTCACACAACAAGCTACTATGGGAATGAATTATAGGAATCACTTAGGAAACTTAAGTCTAACTTCTCAGGATGATCTCACTTCTATGTTTTACATACCCAACAGAGTTTACTAAAGGTGCCCTATTCTTTCTCTAGTCAAGGACTCGACAGGTTGAGAATGCCATGGCAATACCTATTATTATTGGCAGGTGCAGGGTCCCATCAGTGCACAGAATATGTCACGGCAATACCATTCAATATTCAAACTAACATCAACCCTCTCGACTGAGCACTACTACTTTTAGTCAATTAAAATCCTAACCTTATGTTTAAGGGGTGGATTAGGCTTAGTTACTATCTAAAACCTTTTTCTTATGTTGATCCTCCTTAGTTTCTCTCGAACACTAAAGATGGGCTACTTAGTTTCTCTCGAACAGAGTATTTTCCTAAGGAATGTCTACTCTCATAGCTCCTACAACCTTAAGACATTAAGCTCCATAATTAAAACAAATAAAATCATACAAAAAGAACAATAATCCATTAAAGAAATAACTTAAACATCCATAGTGAACTCCCAGCAAATAAAGCTAGTTCATGTTGGGGTTCGAATAATCCATGAAATAAATCATAAAATCCATTTGTTTCTTGCAACCCAAATCAAATGAGAAATAACAGCAAAGGGGAAAGAGGAAAAAGCCTTCGACATACATTGCTGAAGCTCTCATCGGCCACTATGAACTGCTTTAGCTCACTAGCGTCTCTCGGATGCCTAGCTCGCCACTCCTTAGAGCTCGTTAATGGAGGAACACCACTAAAAAGTATAAGGAAGAAAACGGTGGAGAAGATGAAGAAAATGGAGATTTCCAGTTGGTGTGTAACCTCATTCTCTCTCTCCTATGTAGTATCTTTAAATAATAATAAAATATAAGGGTATTCTTGGGTTTTTGCATTCAAAATACCATCATACCCCTAGAGTCACTCCTTATACGTGAGGTCTATCTCCACAGGTGGCAGTGGTCCCCATTAGGCGGTTTGCAACCATTAGACACATGACTTACCAGCTGCCCTTTTATAAAAAATATTTTTGTCTTTTTCTACGTCAGAAATGCCTAGGCATTTCATTCTGCTTAAGCAACGTGTGATGCCACAACATTTTTTCTTGGCTTGCCCTTTGCTTATTATTTCCTGCACATCACTAAAAACTACAACTTCCTCCTCATACATTACCTTAACAAATTAAAATAACACAACCACCACAAATGCAATTATATAAAACTAATGCATATAAAATAACCTAAATGAATCGTTAGGCAAACAATATCTTAAGTGAAAAAGGCTTTAAAAGTAGCCATTTTATGGAGTTATCACACCCCAAACTTAAGTTATTGCTTGTTCTCAAGCATGGATAATAATTAACACAAATAAAATGTCATGGAAATTTTCAACAACAAGACAATCAAGAAAAAATAGAATTTCAACCCTCGGAAAAGTTGGCTTTAACATGCTAATCATATAAAAAAATCAAGTACTTTTCCCTAGGTCAAGATTCTTTGTGCTTGTGTGTGTGCATGATTACATCCAATCTATACTTAACAAATCTAAGCAATTTCTAATTGAGTCCCTAGTTTTCCCCTACATTTACTAATTCATTATACACATTTATACTCCCTTAATACATTTTTTTAGAAATCATAGACGTTTCTACGAGGAGAGTCAGCCCATCACACCTATCATCCCACACTCTAGGTGAAGGGAGCATACCTTCCACCCCAAGATAGTTAGGTAGAGTCATCATTCGATGCTTTATTAACTCTTGTGCTTCGCTGTCATTTATTCAAGAAAGTTCCAGGTAATACCACAGTAAAGAAGAGTGTCCCTCTACAGCTATGCCGAAGCATTTATTCATAATATTAGACATAAGAGAGTTCTCATTGATTTATTACTTCAGATAATTCCAAATTTTAATGCCAAGACTAACCAGAGTTCTTTCATAAAAATTTCCTAAATTTCTTAAGTATAGAGAACATACAAGTCCTATAAAAATAATTCACACAAAGCATCAAACCCTAGAGTCAGTTCTATCATTCTCAACAGTTTACATTTAATTTTTAGCCCAAAAAAAATCACCATAATCAGGTATCACCAAAACATTTGTCTAACTATACTATCATTTACAAATGCCATGACATAATTAATAAATGAAACTAAATGCAATGTTATGAAATATATACAAAATGAGTGCAAAGTGAGTTACCTCAATTTTTTATGGTGGTGGCGGTGTTGCAGTGGAGGTGCTGGAAGCTCCACACCTTGTTCTTTTTCGAAATGGTGTGGGACTAGAATCAGAAGATGTTGAATAGTAGTGGGAAATATTAACACGCCATGCCGATGTCTTAGTGCGACGGCTAGTTCGGTGGGCGTTCCAAGAGGTATTTCGAAAAACATAAATCCTCCAGTACTCCGTCGTAAGTTGCATTATCATTTCTCAAAGTTTGCATGCTGATCTTCAATACCCTGTAAATGAAAATAGCAATTAATCGCAGAAGGTGTGAACTAAATATATTTACCTCAAATGAAAAAGCATGTTGAGATTTAGAAATATTCATATAAAACTTTTTCACTAAAGAGACATTAACGGGACTAGTGTGCTTTGGAACTTGTGCCATTTTAATGGCTCAACAATATCCATCACGTCTGGTCCAAAGCCACCATGTTGTTCTGCAATGACGAACACCAACTCGAAGAAAAACTTGTGGTCTTGAAATTTTGAAATCACTCATTTGTCGTATCATCAACAAACTATTGAGGGATATTAGTTTTAGCTTCTACGTGTCTCGTTACCATTTTTTGTATCGGTTTGAAGGGAAAAAAAAAAAAAAGAAAAAAAGAAAAAAGGAGAGAGCTTTGCTTTCTTTAAGAGCATCAGTTATAGAGGAAAATGAGAGAAGAAGAATATGAAAATGAAAGTTAAAAGAAATAACGAGGGAGAGAGAGTGGATGGTTAAGAATGACGCGAGTGGGTGGGGTGAAATGGGTAGGTGGAAAAAAAGTAACGTAAAATTAAATGTGATGTGAAAGGACATGTAAGAAAAATATGGAATAAAATAAAATAAAGATAAAGTATAAAAGAATATTTCCCCTTAATTATTTAGCCTTTTCTCCCTTTTATAACCGCTCTTTCGTACATCCATGAGTACTAGTGGGTCCCTACAGTACAAAACAAATTGTTATTATCCAAATAATAGAAATAAGAATAAAAATTAAAGATAAAAGAAAAATAAGTTCGTTATTATGCACAATCAGCAGAATTCAATGACGTTGCATTGAAATTTGTTTACAGGGAAGGCACACTTAAGCGTTATGCAGATAAAGCTCCAACTTGTCACAACATTGGAGCTCCGTTGTAAATTTTCAGGAACTGACCATTGACCTTAAATTATCCCAAATTCTCAAATGGTCCAATTTGGAACATGATGCACCTCAATGGTCCTGACCATCGAGATTTGGTTTTCAGGAAAAAGCTTAAGATTGGAATTGTAAAGTCACTTGTTGGCCAACATGAAAATGATGTTGCACCAAATTTGGTCATGCACTTTTTAGTCTTTTCCATGTATAACCTACCATTCTCATATGTGTGTGACCTAACATCTTCCATCTCATTGAGCTCCAGCAATCTTTGCTCCCCAGCTAATTGAGCATCAAAAATTTAGCCGCTTAATAGCCCAATACACTTTGTTCAAGCTCGACGGGAAAGTGACAGGCTTTCCCATACACCAACTTGAAGGGTGACATGCCTAGAGGAGTCTTAAAAGTGTTTTATATGCCCAGAGTGCCTCATCTAACTTCAGTAACCAATCATTTCACCTTGGATTCACCACTTTTTAAGATCTGCTTGATTTCACTGTTAGATATTTCAGCTTGACCATTCTTCTGTGGATGATATGTGGTAATTTTTTGACAGACTTCATATATCCTCAATGGCTTGGCAATCAACTTGTTATCAAAGTGGGTTCCCTCATCGCTAATGATGGCTCAAGGTACTCCAAACCGAGTGAAGATATATTTATACAAAAAACTTAAGTACGACTTTGGAATCATTCTTTGATGTTACAATCACTTCCACCCACTTGGGACACATAATCCACATCAACCAAAATGTTATATCACCACCAGAAGATGGGAATGGTCCCATGAAATCAATGTCCCAAACGTCAAACAACTATATTTCTAAAATACCTTGCAGTGGAATTCATGTATATGGATATGTTCCTAGTGCGTTGGCATCGATCACAGGACTTATAAAATGCCTGAGCATCCTTGAACAATCTTGGACAATAAAAATCTGATTGCAAAAGCCTTGGTAGCGGTCCTTGGTCCTCCAAAATGGCCTCCACTTGGGGTTGTATGACAATGGTATAGAAGTCTCGTTGCTCTTCTTCAGGTAAACATCGTCTAATGAATTGGTCAGCACAATGCTTGAATAAATATGGCTTATCCCAAAAGTAGTACCTTGCATCATGCTTGAGTTTTTCTTGCCCTGGTTGTTCAATTCAAAAGGCAATATACCACTAACAAGAAAATTAACAAGGTCAGCATACCGGGATCGTCGTAGCATATAAGATTTTCTCATCAGGGAATTCCTCTTGAATATCTATAGTGTCATGGGATTCAGAATTGTTTTCTAGCCTAGATAAATGATCATCAACTTGGTTCTCAGTACCTTTTCTATCTACAACCTCTAAATCAAATTCTTGCAAAAGTAAGATCCACCTAATAAGTCTAGGCTTGGTATCCTTATGCTCACTAAGTATTTAATAGCGAAATGATCAGTTTGAATAATAACTTTAGTGCCTATTAGATATGGTCTAAATTATCAAATGCAAATACTAAAGCAAGTAATTCCTTCTCAGTGGTTGTATAATCCATTTGTGCCTCATTCAAGGTACAACTAACATAATATATAACATGAAAAATTTATCTTGGCGTTACCCCAAACCAGCTCCTACGACATGGTCTCTTGCATCACACATCAACTCAAATGGTGATGTCTAGTCAAGAGGAAACTACAATGGGCACTGATATTAAACGTTTGCTTCAGCTCAGTGAATACTCCTATGCGTAACTCATCAAACACAAAGGGTTGGTTTTGTTGAAGCAAGGTGCATAAGGGCTTAGATATTTTGGAGAAGTCCTTGATGAATCTTCTATAAAAAGCCAGTGTGTCCAAGAAAACTCCTTATGCCTTGACAGAGGTATGCGGTGGTAATTTTTCTATCACTTAAATTTTAGCTTTATCCACCTCAATGCCATTGTGAAATATCTTGTGCCCTAATACAATGCCTTTATTCACCATGAAGTGACATTTATCCTAGTTTAAAACTAGATCAGCATTCTCGCATCTTTTTAGAACTTTTGCCAAATTACTGAAGCACCGCTCGAAGTCGTCTCCAGAAACAAAGAAATCACCCAAGTATCTTAAGGAAGTCCTCAACCATATAAAAAAAGATGGCTTCCATGCAACGTTGAAAAGTTTTCGGGGCATTACAGAGTCCAAAAGGCATCATCTTAAAGGAAAAAGTGCTATAGTAACAAGTGAGTGTGGTCTTCTCCTGGTCCTCTGGTGCGATGGAAATTTGATTGTACCCATAATACCCATCTAAGAAATAGTAGAATGCTTTTCCTGCCAATTAATCCAACATTTGATCGATGAATGGTAGAGGAAAATGGTCATTATATGTAGCTTTGTTGAGCTTACGATAACCATACATATCCTCTATCCAGTGACAGTGCGTGTGGACAATAACTTATTATCTTAATTGCTTACTAGAGTCATGCCACCTTTCTTGGGCAACACATTAAACAAGGCTCACCCACGAGCTATTAGATAAGGGGTAAATCACTCCAGCATCAAGCCATTTAAGTATTCTTTTATCACCACTTTCTTTATAACGGGGTTAAGTCTTTGTTGTGGTATATCGAGTTGCCATGACATTCTTCTAGCAGGATCTAGTGCATGTAAATCGTGAGACTAATCCCCTTTAAATCAACCATAGTTCAACCAACGCTTTCTTATGACAAAACACTTAACAAACTTTGATATTGGTTAGTAGTAAGGTTTGAGGAAATAATCACAAGTATTATCATTACCCAAATAGACATATTTAAGATGCCCTGTAAAGGCTTAAGCTAGGGTAGGTTCATGCAATAATGAGGCTTAGGAGGAATAATTAATCAAAATCAAGGGGTTTGAAGTTCATACCTGATCTAGCTAGTAGTAAGCTATATTGCTCCACCCAGCTGGAAATTTGTCATGCTCCTCCATGCTTTCATCATCAATCAACATTCATTATCTGTTAGCTGAATGAAATTATTCTGGAAAAGTTGTTCAGTTTCTTCTTCAATCAATAGTTTGATTAAAAAATGCCTTGACATTCTTCAGGGTCATCAACTATTTGAGAGTACGAAATATTGACATCCACACATTGGTCGGCAACTCTCTCATGGTAAGTTCTTTTTTTTCACAATCAATCAAAATACGACCAGTGGCTAGGAAATGCCTCCTCAAAATGATGGCGCCTTGGCATCAACTTCACAGTCAATGATAAGGAAGTGGACTGGAAACACGAATTGTCCACCCTTACTATGATATCATTAACTCTCCCTTTAGGTCTAACATAGGACCGGTCAGCAAGTTGTAAAATCACCGAGGTGGGTCTTGCATCTCCTATAACAAGCTTTAAGATATAGATTTTAACATTAAGTTCACACTTCAACCAAGATATCATAATGCCTTTCCAAAAAAATTAACTCTTATAGAACGGGAATAATGAAGTTGTCTGGATCTTTTTGCTTTGGTGGCAAACTTACTCAATGCAGAGCAATATTCTTTTGTCGTGGAATTATCTCATACTTCTCAACTCTTTTTTCTTGGTGCAAATTTCCTTAAGAAATTTGGTATAAGTCGGGTTTTGTTCAATAGCATCCAAAAGGTTATATTAATGTAAAGATGATCAAGAATCTCCACGAACTTTTTAATTGACCTTCATCATTATGCTTTTCAGTCTTTTTGGGAAGGGTGGTGGGGTCTAACTTTCTTAACTGGGGGAGTTGGAATTGTTTTTGCCTTGGAATTGGAATTAGTGCTTCGATAGGCTCAGTAGAACCCTCTTCTTTGTCATTCTCGGTAATGATATCATCGTGTAATTCAGATTCAACTTGTTCAACAGTGGGGGTAGAATCATCATGTTGTGTTCCCCCAACCTTGACTTATTGGTTAATCTTTGTTCCACTCCTAAGAGTCAATACATTGTATTATTTTTTTCCAAGAGATTTAGTGACTTCAGTGTCACTCAACAATCATCCTTGTTGATTATCTTCCAATACAATAACATCTGACCAACTTGACCTTCTAAAGCTCTAAGAGATGAGCTATGGTTTTGAATCAAGGCGCCTTGACTATAAAGAAAAAACTCATTGGTTCTTAATAGAATTAGAATGATCTTGCAACTTTTCTTCATGGTAGATATGAAATCTTGAATCGTGGCTTCCAAAGAACTAATGTTTGTTGAAGATGAGGCTTTTTGTTAGTATTATGCCATAGAATAGTGTTTTGGTAGCCTTTAGATTCAGTGTAATTTGCTGCGAGTAGGTTAACTAGCATTATGGGCTCCTTGGTTGCCCTATGAGAAATTAGGATGTTGACGTCATCTGCATTATAAGTGTTAGAATAGGGATTATTATTACTTCAATTGAAATTACCATAAAGTTGATGACTTGATTGACGGGCTCTAGCTCTCATGACGATTGCCTTGGCATAACAGACATGCTAAGGTAGATGCTTTCACTTCCTT